>NW_026623402.1:1286858-1287921 GCF_030028575.1 Malurus melanocephalus
CCCCTTTAGGCCCTGGAAATCTTCTCTGTCCCCACTGCATGTCCCTGGCTGGGGATGCTCTGAGTGTCTCACCACTCAGGATCTCCCCCAAGCCCTTTGGGAATGCTGTGCCCTGGGCTGGTTGCCCTGTCCCCGCTCCTGGTGCCCAGGCCACGTGCACACCCAGCCCTTGTGTCCCAGCCTGCAGGAGAACGCCATTGGAGACGAGGGAATGGCCTCCCTCTCGGCTGCTCTGAAGGTCAACACCACTCTGGTGGATCTCCAGTGAGTAYCCAGCCTGCAGCAGTCCTGGTGCCACAGCCTAATTATCCTAATTAGCACACAAGACCACCTYAGGGTGGGTACTGAAGGGTCCCTGTTCCCTCGCAGCCTGCAGGTGGCTTCAGTTGGCGCAGCCGGTGCCCAGGCCCTGGCAGAAGCCTTGATGGTCAACCAGAGCCTGCAGATCCTGGAGTAAGTGCCCTGTGGGGCTACCACATGCCCACAGCAGTGCCACTGAGATGTCTGAGGTCCTGGGTCCCTKGACTCCTTGTGTGGGGTCACTTGTCCCCCTGCTCCTGCCCCGGGCTGTCCTTGCCCAGCTCCCCCTCTGTTTGCAGCCTGCGGGGTAACGCCATCGGTGTGGCAGGAGCCAAGGCCATGGCCRGTGCACTGAGGGTGAACCGCAGCCTCCGCCACCTCAGGTGAGTGYCCCGTCCCAGGGTGGGCCAGGAACGGCCTGTCCAGCCCCTCCCTTAGGGAACAGCGATGGGACGGCCAGGCCAGCGGTTCTCAGAGGGGCAAAACCCTGAGTGGGTGGCTTTTCCCCATGTCTGGTCCTTGCATCCCCTCCTGGTGGCCACATCTCCCTGGGCAGCGCTGTCTGACCCTCCTGCCTCCCACAGCCTGCAGGAAAACTCCCTGGGCATGGACGGAGCCATCTGCATCGCCACGGCCCTCAAGGGCAACCACGGCCTCACCTACATCAAGTAAGGGTCTGAGGCAGGGGGTGGGCAGGGCAGGGATGGGATGGGATGGGATGGGATGGGATGGGATGGGATGGGATGGGATGGGATGGGATGGG
>NW_026623402.1:1288097-1347526 GCF_030028575.1 Malurus melanocephalus
TGGGATGGGATGGGATGGGATGGGATGGGATGGGGGAGCYCATGGGAGCCATTCTGGGACCTGCCCCAGCACTGGCACTTCCCCATTCCTGGCTGCCCCACAGGGCAGGGGCATCCCGTGCTCCTCCTGGCATGACAGCCACCACACCCACACAGCTCCAGCCCCTAAGCTCCTCCCCAGGGTTGCCTCTGGAGCAAAGAACCATCTCAAAAGGCAAATACTGCAGGGCAGAAGTGGCTCAGCCCCTCCAGCTCTGCAGGGCTTTCTGCAGCTCCTCACCCGGCAGTGTCGGGGCTCTCAAACCCAGAGTGTCCCGTGAGCAGGGTCCCTGATGGAGCGCAGTGGGCACAGCGATGCTGGAGGCTGCTGCAAAGCTGGGGAGCACCTCCTGTCCCCAGCAAGGACCCTGCTGTGCCTGCTGTCCCAGCCTGAGCCCCTCTCTGTSCCCAGCCTGCAGGGGAATCGCATCGGGCAGTCGGGAGCCAAGATGATCGCGGACACCATCCGGACAAACTCGCCCGACTGCGTCGTGGACGTGTGAGGGGCCCGGCTGTGGTGAGGAGGGGCCYGGGGGTCCCTCTGCCATGGGGACRCTGCAGGGACATCCCTGGTGTCCGTCTCAGGGGCAGGGAATGCTCCAGAGCTCCTGGCACAGCCCAGGAGGACCGAGGGTGTCGGATCAGGAGTGCAGGAGGGTCAAGGCTGGTCATGTTGAAAGCTGAGGGRTGTGTATGGCCACATCCCTGCTCATCCAGGCCTGGGGAGCTTCAGGGGAAACACAAAAAGGAGGGAGGAGGGGCAGATCCCATGTACCAGACCTTGTTTCTGTGGGTGGCTTAGCTGCTGGTGGCAGCTCCTCCTGTGATCTCCCTGGTGCTCTGTCCCCAAGGCCTGTGGGCTTCCCTGGCAATCCCAGATGGACACAGATGGAGAGATCTGCTGCTGCCTTGCTCAGGTGGGAGCAGTGCTGGGGACCTGGGCACTTCCAGCAGGCCCTGTGCTGGTGCTGTGGCCTCACACCCAGGCTGTGCTGGCCAGGGACAGCTCATGTGCTTGGGACTGATGAGACAGATAACCCAAGGCATAGGGAACTATCCAGAAAGGCCTTGGAAAATAAAAGTMCTCAGGAAAATGGGAGTAGGAGGGTGAATGTAAGAACTGCACTGCATGAGGATGGGGTCACCAGCACATCTTGATGCTGCTCCAGGACTGCCTGAGATCAACGTTCTGCCTTTCACRGTCAGGCTGGAGCTCTTGTGTCACCAGCTGCTGCCATCAGTGTTCTGTTACCTTGGGATGTGCCAGCCTCAGGGCCTGTCCCTAGCAAGTCACCTTTTGGGCCGGTGGCTGCTGAGAGTGGAGCTCGTGCCTTTGTGGGTGTGGCAGAGACACAGTGACTCTCCAGAGGTGCCAGGTTTGCAGGTGACCCAGCAGCCAAACTGAATCCCCTGAAGCCACTGTCCCCTGTCCCCAGCCCAGCCAGGACACACTGCCACACTCAGGGCAGCCAGTTGCTGCTGCAGGGCCCTGGGGGCTGATCAGAAGCACTGGGCTGAGCTCTGGAGTGCACATATTTGGGAATGAATCAGCTCCTTGGTGAGCAGATGCCTTGTGCAGCCTCACTGTTGCCCTGCAGGATGTTTGGGACAGGCTGTGCTCCCTGCCCTGCCTGAGAGCTCACGGCACAGGGGGCTGCTCCTGCCTGGCACAAACCCCCAGTGGCTTCCCCAGATCCCTGCTGGCTGTGCTGARGGCTGAAGGTGGCAGTGCTGCCTGGGGAGAGAGGCTCTGGCTCTGTGCACATCAGGCACCTTCCTGTGTGGGCCAACACTAGAGGAAATAACAAAGAACTGACACCCAAACTGCAGCCCCCACTGGGAGAATGGGCCTGGTCTARTGGCTCAGATCATCACAAAATGGTTTGGTTTGGAGAGACCTCAGAGCTCATCCCATCCCACCCCCTGCCATGGACAGGGACACCTTCCACTGTCCCAGGCTGCTCCAAGCCCCAATGTCCAACCTGGCCTTGGACACTTCCAGGGATCCAGGGGCAGCCACAGCTTCTCTGGGCACCCTGTGCCAGGGCCTGCCCACCCTCCCAGGGAACAATTCCTTCCCAATATCCCATCCATCCCTGCCCTCTGGCAGTGGAAGCCATTCCCTGTGTCCTGTCCCTCCATCCCTTGTCCCCAGTCCCTCTCCAGCTCTCCTGGAKCCCCTTTAGGCCCTGGAAGGGCCTCTGAGGTCTCCCCAGACCCTTCTCCAGTTTTACCTCCATTCCTTCAGTCTACCTGGTGCTGCTCTTTGTGCTGACAAGCCCCTGATTAARTAAAGGATATGTTTAGGATAAATAGATTTAAGCCAGGTTTAAAACCAATTGAAATGCATTCCCAGAGCAGCTTTTTATYCAGTTTTATTAAGCCAAAGAAATCTATTTGGACATAATAAAATGCAGGGAAATCAGGCACAAGATGCTCACTGGAGTGAGACTTCTGGCACTGCAGAGCTCAAGAGCCAGTTTAGTGTAATTATGGAAATAAGTGCACATTACTGTGATTCTCATTATGGATAAACTGCTCATGCTTTGAGAGTCACAAACCTGACAATCCAAGTTTAATTTTCACGTTTTAATGAACATTATTTACCAACTCCTGAATTCACACTGACACACCCTTTTCAGGCAGCAGGATGTTAGTTCCTGTCCTCTCCAAAGTTTGTGCTTCAAGAGGCCTCCTGCTGCTGAAGGGTCAGAAGTCATTATCACTTTGCTCCAGTGGCTCTGGCTTCCTTGCTCGGAGGTTGGATTTGCCTGGGGAGATTTCCATGCTGTCATCTTCCAGATCATCCTCCTCCTCCTCCTCATCTTCATCCAGGTCGATCTCACTGTCCCCTGAGTCTTCCTGCAGGAAAGGCAACAGAGTCCATGCCCAGCTCAGCTCTGCCATGGCAAAGCCTCTTTGCCAGCCCAAAGTAAGGGATGACGGTGCTGCTTTCCCCTTCTCTCCCAATGGATTGCAAACCTCCTTCCCCACCCTATGGRGCTGATGAACACAAATTCCCCGACTTCTTCAGGATCTGGGCTATTGAAAACCTGGTAGGTTGTGTAACATTCAGGTGATGGCTGCTGTGAGACCACAGCAGCAAGGTGTGATGGAAGACAAGGAACAGCAGGAGAGGAACCCACCTGTRCTTTGGCGGTGGCCGTGCGTGGGGCTGGCTGTGCCGGGGCTGGGGTCCCCTTGGAGAGCCAGAGTGGAGCAACAGGAGAGGCAGAGCAGGAAAAAAATGGACAAGAACATAAAAGAAAACAGRAAGTGGCTGGGCTGGGAGCAGGGGAAGGCAGAAAAGGCAGGCACAGCTCACATGTGGCACCCAGCGAGTGACAGAGGCCAGGCACACACCCCTGGCTCTTGCCAGCACCATGAACAACTCGAGGGACTCAAAGCAGCCTCACTGGCTCCACTGTCTGATCTGGGGCACGCAGAGGGGTCCCTGAGCTCTGAGACTGAAGTCAGAGGGCAGAGCCAGGAGACAAGTGATGTGTCTGCAATGGAGGGAAGCTGCAAGCTGGACTTGGCTTTCCATGCTGGACACAGGGGGGCTGTGCCAGCAGGGACAGAGCTGAGAGCAGGGARTTCTAAAGGGAACAGAAATCACAGAGGGTGACTGTCCAAATCTGTCACTAACTAACGGGGACAAGGACAATCAGGTGGCATGGGGATGAAGGTGACAACATCTGCACCTACAGCACAGCACTCTGCCCCTCCTAGAAATGGGTCTGGGTGCCCAGGAGGCAACAACAGCCTCAGCCATACCCGGTGTGGCAGCAGTGAAGAGCAGAGCACTCCAAGTTCCTCTCCAGGCACAAGGTGAAGGTGCCTGAAAAGTTGTGGCTGCCCCTGGATCTCTGTCCAAGGTCAGATTGGATAGGGACAGTGGAAGGTGTCCCRGGGTGGAACAAGATGGGCTTTAARGTCCATTCCARCCCAAACCATTCTGGAATTCCCAGAGAGGTCTGAACTGCCCTCCTTGAGACAGGCAGCACTGCTGGATGGAGGCAGAAAGGCTTCATCCACACTGGGAATTAACAGCAGCACAGGCTCAAACAAAAATCCACAGTCATCAGAGCTGTACTGTTTTCTAGCACTCTGCAAAACAATATTCCAGCATCACCTGGAGAGCCCCACTGCTCCTGGAATGCCAGCAGCTTTTTGGGATGRTGAGGAGAGCGAACTCCAAATGCCAACATATCCCAGCAGCTTCCTGCTGCAGGGGTAGGCACCCAGCTGTGCCCAGAGGCACACAAAGGCTGCCAAAAGGCTGGGCACAGACACAGAGCAGGTGCCTCCTGTGCAAACCTGTGTGCCACTCCCATATGAACCAAAGCCAGGGGCAAGACCAGGAGCCCCGGGCCAGCAAGAGTCCCGAGGGCACAGCTCACAGCCCTGTGCCATCCTCCAGAGCACTGAGGGCTGATGCTCTCAGTACAGGCCACGGGCAGGGTTCCAGTGAGTTGGGTTTTGGAGCAATGAAGAGGATTTAGGTCCCTGTATTTGACTCCTGCTGCACTACACTGATCCCTCTTCCCAGAAATCTGCCCCAGAGCTCACCACAACAGCATTCCTGCAGCCTATGTGCCACTGGTTCTGCACTGCAGGGTGGGGTGAGAGCACAAGGATCACACAGACTCCAAGAACAAAGGAGAAATAAGGAAATAAATATCTGTGCCAAGGAGAGAGCAGTCAGCCACTCGGAGGGGAGAAGCAGGGCTGGGGTGTGAGGATTCAGCAGGAAACGGTGTCTCTCCAGCTGAGGAGAGGGCTGGCATTCTAAAGCCCTGTCAGAGAAGGTCTGTGGACACATGAGGTGGTTACTCACATCTTCCTCCGTGTCTCCCCCTTGCATCGATCCTATGATCCGTGTGCCAGCTCTTCCTGCAGGAGCAAAGAGTCACCATCAAACCTGGCTTGTGGGTACAGAGAGGGAGGAGGGAGGGTAAAGTTCAGAGTGTACCCCTCAGTGAGAGGATGAGACCCCAATTCACACAGCCATCCCCCCTTGCTGAGCCTCATTGCTCAGGAGAAGGTGGGGGGGTAAAGCCAACAGCAATTAACAYTGGACACAATGACCTTGGAGTTTTCCTCCAACATTAATGATTCTATGACTCTAGTTCCAGTCAGGGTGGTATTTCCAGAGCTACTTTATTCCAGCACGGTGGTCCTGACAGGACAAGAGGCAATGGCCACACTAAAAACCAGAAAATTCCATTTGAACACAAGAGAACTGTGAGGGYACTGAAAGGCTGGAATGATGTTGCYAAGAGAAGTTGTGGAGTCTCCATCTAYRGAGATACTCAAAACCAAACTGGAGGTGGTCCTGGACAAGCAGCTCAAATCTCCTGTTTGAGCACAGAGGCTGCTCTAGATGATCTTGAGAGGTCCCTTCCAACCTCAAAAATCTGTGAACTGACACATTCCTTCCTCTGCTTTGGCAGGCAAAGAACAAAAGCCTGGTTTTAAATGTAGTGAATCCCTGGTTGTTTAGAGAGCTCAGGCCCTTTCTGATATTCCAGGGGGGACTGAATCTCACAGGAACCCCTGGCAGTGCCCAGGTAAACCTCAAGAATTCCCTGTTGGGAGTTTGATGTGCAAGGCTGAAGAGGGAGGTGGGGATCTGCAGGGAGCTCCCTGAGAAGGGAGAACACCCTGTGCCTGCTTGGCTGGTTTTGGCCACACAGAGGCCATGGGAAGATGTCAGGAGGTCTCCTTTGCTGGGGAGGGGGTCTGGGAGGYGTTGAGAATGGGAAGAGCAGAGTTGTGAGCAGGGAAATGCTGCCTGGGTGACTCAGCCCTGCTGCTGCAGCCACCAGAACCCCCTCAATGCTCACCGGATCCTGTTCCCTGTTGTGCCCATCCCATCTCACCATCTGTTCATCTCCTGCCATCACCAGCTTCCTCCACGCCAAATATGGATTGTTCCAACCTAGACAATCCAATCTGTGCTGTTTTTAGCATAAAAACAAAGCAGGTTTAAAATATACCCTGGCAAACCTTTTCTTCTACTTCCTAAAGCACAAAGGATGACAGGTCCCTTTTGTCCCACGCAGTTTGAGCTGAGTTAGTGGTGGGAAAAAGCTGCCTAACTCATCCACAGCTCACCAAAAAACATCCCATGTTKCATCAAGGCAGATAATTATAAAAGATTTTGTCTTTCAATAAAAGACAGTGGCCTCTCTTCAGCAGTTGCTGATAACACAGGAAGAGGAGATGGAATTATAAGATTTCTGGACAGATCTGTTTTCAGATTTTTGCTCTAATTTATGCTACATTAAATGATATAAATTTGGAGATGACTACAACTGACATCCTTGGGTGACAAGAGAACCCTGTTTTTGCTCAGCCTACAAATGGCTCTTGAGTTTAACTGCAATTTTACTCCAAGGCTCAACATAAAGTGTAAAATTGGGAATTACTACCTCAAAAGGAGAGAGCTGCAGGGAGCTCCTAAAATAAGACAAAGCTGAGAGAGATCCTGAATACAATAGAGAATCAAGATACCAGATAGTTAGAAGTGATGGAATAGGACAGTTCARAATGCCATGGGAAGGGCTCAGAGAATGCTCACAGGTCTGCAGGATGCTGCTCCTCCATCAGTGGGAACAGAACAGACATCCCATGGACATGGAACTGCTCAYACCTGCAGGAACTCCAGGAGCTGCTACTCCCTGGGCTTGGATCCCTGCAGTGTCTAAGCCAGGGACATCTCTTTGAAATAGTAACCATGGGATCAGCAGGATTAGACCTGGAACAGACCTGGGACACTCTCAGGGCAAACCCCTGGATGCAGAGGGGCTGGAGCACAGCCCTAGCACTCTGCCAGGAGTGATCCCAGGMTGCAGAGGGGCTGGTACTTCAGCTGGGCACTAAGCTGTAAAGAGGAGAAGAATCAGACTTTCCATGGAGCATTATTTTCACTTGCAGACCATAAAYCCCCGAGTTTCCCTGTGTGGGAGCACGGAGGGCAGAAGGCTGTGGTGTGTTTGTGTGTGTATTGGGGCAGGCAGGACACACAGGAGCCACCTGCAGGGGACAGGCAGAACAGGGGATGTTGTCACTTGGTTTCCAGCGTTCAGTTCAGCTGGGCTCAGCCAGCGAGGCTCACACAGCTTCCAAGAGGAGACAGCCTGTTGTGTTTCCTTACAGAGAATGGGAATCCAGCTGGGACAGGCTGTACAGAGCAATAATTAAGGGAAATGCTGGTAATGAACAGCCTGTAATTCAGTGCACCTCCGAAGGCAAATCTGCTCCCTGTGCACGGCCATGGTTTGTAGGCACCGAGCCCCCAGGGAGCAGAAGGGAATGTGCATCCCTGATTTGGAGCCTGTGAGCTGTTACCATTTCCCCTGTACCAACCCGTGCAGCTGCCCAGGATGGAGCCACAGGGCTGGGATGAATGCCAGCTCCTCACCCAGCAGGGTACAGGTTAACCCTGTGCCTCACAGCAAGGAGTGACACCAAACCCGAGTCTGCACTGCCTGAGGGGGGCAGGTGGATTTGGAGCTGACACATTTTGTTATCAGTCTGGAGATCTGCAGTCAGACTCCAGAGCTTGATGTGAATTCACAGCATGAAGCAGAGCACACCTCTCCTCCCTCTGCATCACATTCACTTCCACACAGGAAAATGGAATGAACCTTCTGCCTGATCTTTCTGAACTGCTGCCCTTTGGGCACTGTGTTCTTAATCACAGAATGACAGAATTTCCTGAGTGGGAAGGGASCCACARGGATCATGGATCCAACTCCCAGCCCTGCMCAGACCCCCCAACAATCCCACCCTGTGCATCCCTGGCAGCGCTGTCCAAACGCTCCTGGAGCTGTGGCAGCCTCGGGGCCGGGACCATTCCCTGGGGAGCCTGGGCAGTGCCAGCACCCTCTGGGGACAGAAGAACCTTTCCCTGATCTCCAGCCTGACCCTGCTCTGGCACAGCTCCAGCCATTCCCTGGTCCTGTCCCTGTCACAGAGAGCAGAGACTGGAGCTGCCCCTCAGGAGGAGCTGCAGCCCCCGCTGAGCTCTGCCCTCAGTCCCCTCTTGTCCAGCTGAACAAACCCAGYGCCTTCAGCTGCTCCCCAGCCCCTTTGGAGGGGAGACATCCTCATGTCCCTCCTTTGGACCCTCTCCATCTTTASATCCTTCTGATATTGTGGCACCCAGAGCTGCCCCAGAGCCGAGGTGAGGCTGCACCAGGGCAGAGCAGAGAAGGACAATCCCCTTCCTTAGTGCAAAGCCTTAATCCCAGCAGCATTTTCCAGACACTGCCAAAATCCAGGGATTCATCAAGCACAGCACAGCTGCTGCCTGAGGGAGAACACTTCAGTTTATTTCTTACACCTACATGAAAAGGAAATCCACTTGGAATTGAGGGATCTGTTTCCACCATTTCAGACCCGCAGCCTCGCCTCCACTAGGACCGGTGTTGGGTTGGCCCAAAACCTCCTCCCTCCAGGGAGCACCTCCCTTCCTGACACCMAATCTTCAGCCAACCACAGCTCTGCTGGGAGCAGATGCTGAGATGGAGGGAGAAAGCCCCATTTCAATTTTAGACAAATTAATTTCTGTGAATCCCATCTGCAGCCCCTTTTCAATGTWCCCAAACACAACTGACTGCCCACCTTCCCCCTGTTACAGCAGCCTGGTAATACTGTCCAGGAGCTGCTATATCAGGGACCTCAGATCTGGAAAGACTTACCTGAAGCACAGAGGGCCACACAGAAATATATGAAAATGGGAAGAGCAGCCATAGCAGCTTCTCCCTTCCCAGGTTAGTTTACTCACAGGGCTGACAATCAGATCCAGTGTTTCAAATGTTGTTTTTCCCTTCCTRTTTTCCCTCATGTTTAATCTGAGGAGGCAAGGAGTAAGAGACTGACTCCCCAAAATGTTTTTACAAGGTTTACAGTTAGGACCTGATTTGGTTTGTAGGAAAGTGTATTCCCTCCAGGAGCACAGCCACAAGGACCCTCATTTGCCATGTGTACAAAGCCCCAGCCAAACTGCCCTTGAGGAAGTTCACCAGGCAGGAATTGATTTTTTTTAAAAGTTCATGGAGAGCAGGGTCAGCTTGGTGGAGTCCTCTGAGGTGCTCTGGGAGCAGGTGGACTGGTGACATTCTTCCCCTTGGTTCCATGCATTACCAAACAGCTGGAGAACCTGAACCCCACACAGSCAAATCCCTCCATGCCACACCCATTCCCTGTGCCTCAGCCTTGTCCCTCTGCCCCTGGAACGTGTGAAACCCACTCATCTCCTCGCTCCCCCAGGCTTTGAATCCAGGCAAACACACRCCAGGAGATGCCTGCAAACACCAGGGCTCCTCAGAGCCAGCAGGAAGAGAGCAGATGCCCAGGGCAGAGCAACCTTTGTTTTGTTGCTCTGTACTTCTTGATAACCACCAGGAAATCAGGCAGGGATGTTCAGAGGAGCTCTGGGGTTACAAACAACATTCCCAAGCMCCAGATGGACTGGAAAATTAAGAATTCTGTGCCCARCAGAGCCTGTGTCCCAGCTGCTGTTCTGCCTGACTCACCTCTGCCCACCTGATGCTGCATCAGCTCTCCCTTCTGTGCAGACCCAAATTGGGTTTGGCCTCACAAACAGCACTTGGAAGCTGCACTGAGTGTGGGAACTGCAGRTTCCTGGAGTTTCTGAGACCCAGGCCTTGCCATGCTGGCACTGCTGGAGGACACTGACAGTTTCTGGAGTCTGTGGCAGAACTTTACAGGTGCAACACCCCAGGAAATCTTCCCTGGGGGCACTTCAGTGTTGCCTGACTGAACAAAGCATTTTCTTCTGGTTTCTTTTTCTCAAATACACAAGCTCCAGGCACTCTGCAGCAGTGGGGAGACCCTGACCCATGTTTATTTAAACAGACTGAATTGAGGGAATGGCTTGGGAAGGGTAAAAAGGGAAACCACATCCTGTGTGCTGGTAAGAGGCAGCTGTCCCTGTGGATGARRCAGAGGGAGCAGGAATGGGATCACACAGCATCTGAGGGATGCCCAGACAGCTGCAGAGGGCCTCAGCACATTTTTCTTATCAAGACTCATTTCCACAACAGAGAAGAATGAAACATTTTGAGAAATCCAGATTTGTTACCATCTTGTGCTTGTAAAGACAAATGGACTTGCACACATCTCCTCATCTCAGATTCAGAGATGTGATTTCCTCGAAGAACCAGAGAGAAGGGAAAACCAGACAAGCTGTTTAACATGAAATGTGGTTTTAAAAATGAGGCAGGTGACAGCCAYAGGAACTCCATGTGAACAAAACACCCAACAAGGAGCTGTTGCACATTCTCATCTGGATCCCTCCATTCTCCTGCCTATCAATTTCACACCTGTGCTTTCTACACACCTGGGGGAGGTTAAAAGGAAAGGAAAACATTCCAGAAATTCCATAGCAGAAWTCTGAACATGGCCACAAGCTGGAGAGAGTAATTCCACAAGCAGAACGACAATTCCCATTGGGATCAAGACTTCCCTGCTTTTCAGTCTGCCTGCTGTATGGARGGATTAGAAACAGGACAGTGTGGACTCACCTGAGAAGATTTGTATATCAAAACTTCCCTTTTCCCTACAGGATTGAAAAGAATGAGGGGTAATTCAGGCTCTGCAGCCTTCCCCTGGCATGCAGGATGCCAAAGGCATTCACAGCAAGTGCCCTCTGTGCCAGCACATCATTAACACTCTGATCCTCTGGGCCAGCTCTGCTGAGGAAAGGGGCTCCAAGGGAGCTGCTCTCTCCCTGTGTGACTTGAGGCTGATTGTCTGCTGAAAAAAAATAGGGGTTTGTAAAGCTGCCTTCTTACAGGGAAGAACAAACAGGGCTGAAGTTACTCCTGTCTCAGTAGTGAAGTGTTCTCTGTGGTCTGGTCAGGACAAAGCCACCCCCGAACACCAATATTACAAAGGGAAACCAGAGCTACAGCACTGGGATAATTGGTTTACAGGAGCTGAAACACCCTGGCAGTGTGGAATAGAAGGCGATTTACAGGCACAGCTCCACAAGGATGGACTCCACAAGGATATTTCATCTTCATTCAGYAGCACTGCCTTGTCACCAGAACTGTGTGTCCCCACCTGCCACCTCTGGAAGGGGACAGATCCTCATGATGCCACAATGCATTTCAGGACTCTGATCCAAGAGACTGCAAAGATGGATCTGCACACAGAATCACAACATTCAAAATCTGCCACTGCTGATAGTGTGGGTGACAAAAATCTGTTTAGTTCAAGGGGAAACTGGACAGGCTCTCAGGAGAAAATATATGGACTGGGAGTTAGATTAAATCTGTGGAAGGCACAACGGATGGGGGTGAAACAGGCTGAGAGCAGCAGGGAACCCGAGGGAAGTTCCCATGTGCTTCCCCAGGCATTTTCTTTCAGCCACTGCTGGGGAGGGAAGACCAGGCTGGATGGACCCTGTGGTTGAAGAAGCTTCYGCATTCCCAGGACAAGGCTCTGCATCCCTTACCCCAATGTCCACCATCTGCACATGAACAACCATCCTGCTGCAAACAGCTCACCTGTGGCCTGCTTCAGACAAGAGGCTTCTCTACACTGCAAATGGTTAAGATTTTCAATGCTGAAAGAATTTCTTTTTCTTTGGCTCTCTGACAATACAAGGATCTTACTGCAAGTGCCACCACAAATTCACGGAAGTCCATTCGTGTCACAGCCTCAAATATCTACTGCCAGACAGAATAAATGTAGATGTGAAATTTTACTCACACTGACAATGCTAAAATTAAAATTTAGAGACTCTGTTGCCTCCACCTCTGATGTCTCCAGCATAGGAAGGATGTGGAGCTGCTGGAGAGAGTCCAGAGGCCACAGAGATGCTCCAAGGGCTGGAGCCCCTCTGCTCTGGAGCCAGGCTGGGAGAGCTGGGGGTGCTCACCTGGAGARGAGAAGGCTCCAGGGAGAGCTCAGAGCCCCTTCCAGGGCTTAAAGGGGATCCAGGAGAGGGACTGGGGACAAGGGATGGAGGGACAGGACACAGGGAATGGCTTCMCACTGCCAGAGGGCAGGGATGGATGGGATATTGGGAAGGAATTGTTCCCTGTGAGGGTGGACAGGCCCTGGCACAGGGTGCCCAGAGAAGCTGTGGCTGCCCCTGGATCCCTGGCAGTGTCCAAGGCCAGGCTGGACAGAGCTTGGAGCAGCCTGGGACAGTGGAAGGTGTCCCTGCCATGGCAGGGGTGGCACTGGATGATCTCTAAGGCCTTTTCCATCCCAAAGCAGTCTGTGACTCTCTGATAAATCCATGTATTCTCTAATTTACAAAAGCAGATGAGCACTGACAGTGGGTTTATCACAAGGCCCATGAAGGAGGGGCTGTAATTGTGACAGTGTGACAGTGACACAGCTGGAGCTCCCCAGACCCACAGGCAGCACCTGCAGCTCGGCCACGGCTCTCCCAGCCCTGTGCTCTCACATCCCTGCTCCCTCCTGGATCAGAGCCCTTCCTGCCACCCTAAACCTGGTTTTCCCATATTTGCTGACCCAGCAGCACTGAAGTCAAAGCTCCACAGCCCATCCCAGCTTCCTTCTTCAGCTCCTCCTGCCTGTTCCTTTCTGCATGTGGGGAAGGGGTCGGTTTTCTCTCTGCACCCGAGTCTCCCCCAGCTCCCTCTGTGCTCCTCCATGGGAGACCAAATCCTGTAACATCAAGTCATTTACCTGGCTGAAAGAATAATAYCAGGAGAAAGACTGTAAAACGTGCATTTAGTTTGAATTTCGCTGCATCTAGACAGAGCTGATGAAAGGGCTCTTGAGGGTGAATAGGTGTTGGTTTTTCTCAATTACAACAAGTGGCCTAAAAAGAGGGATTATCCCTCCCTGAGAATCTCCTCTATAATGGMAAAACCCACCACAGAGAGAGTGAGGAAGCCTTATCTCACAGCACTGATAACCTGAGAATTAGAGATGTAAAAGTGCAACACAGGGACTGAGCACAGTGGGCCCTTCCTGCTCAGTTTGAGAGCAAATGTGGCTCAGCAGCATCACCATGTAAAAAAACACAAAGCTTCAAAGGAAACTGAAACATCTTGAACTGAGTCAAGGAAAAAAGCAGCAATTAATAGAAATAATGTTCTTATTATGCTGCCTCGATCATTAGGTGTATTTTAAATGCAAATTGCTGAAGAATACCAAGAGATCTGTGGTGTGTTTAATAGCAAACAGGCAGAGAATATTCAGCCCTGGTTTTCTAAAAAAGCTGCTGCTTTTGACATTGATCTCAGATCTTACAGTCTGATGAACCGATGGTGAGTTTCCATTAAGCGTAATCAATAATAACAAAGCTCTTCCTAGAAAAAAAATCTACTTGCAACAAAATCTACAAGTTATAGAGTAAAGCTTTTCACTCCTAAAAGTCCTACTAAGAGCTGACTGATGGMAGCAGGTACTCAGGTTGTGGTGTTCCCTGAGATACAGCATCACAGACAGTTACAGCGTCACTTCCAAAGCTCTAAAACCATCATACAAATCTTTCCTTGAGAATTTGCAATGTCAAATATTCCRTAGGGAATATCAGAGTTTCTAGCAATTAACAAGAATTTTCAATTTTTATGAAAAGCAGAGGAAGGCAGGATAAAAATGCTTGAGTTACACTGACTTGAGAAAGTCAGCTTCTTTCTCTGGTGTCAGCCAGTGAGGGGAAAGCAGAATTCCACTCATAAATCCCCAGATATTTGCAGTTTATCTCAGGAACAGGTTCCAACAAGAGAGGTGGCACATGAAATTCCCCACACAGGCACCTCCTCAGACCCCAGAGAGGTTTGTGCTGACAGTTCAGAATCCCTCCTGCTAACAAGGAGAACCACCCTGACTTCCAGKGTTCCAGACCAAGCAGAACATTCCTTTTCCCACCTGAGTGAAACATAGACCCTCACACAGCAATCCCTCTGATCTGCTTGTTACCATGGAATCCCAATTCCATGAAGCAGGACAGAACCTCATACCCCTCCCTAAAAGCAGCAATTCAGGGGGGCTCCACCTGTGCCTGCTCAGGGCCGGTGGCTTTATGGACTCACTGAAGGTTTTCTTTGGCACACTCAGCTAAAACAGGTGCCAACAGCTAAAGGGAWATAAATGCTTTGCCATGAGAAATGGTATTGCTTCCCTAAGGCTTTGTATAAAGCTACTTCAGGAATGAGTAAAGCAATACCAAGGCAGGATTTTCCCCACACAGTAATTTTTTTTYCCCAGTAAATAATCCTTAATTTGCTCCTCTGGAAGCACTGTTTTCTCCACAGAGCTTTATCCTCCTGCAGCTCTGGAGAGTWGAGCAGTGCCAGTATCCTGCAGGGTAACAGGATTTCCTTCCATTTGAAGCTGTTCAGGTAATTCCAGCATATCCCTGTGAATAAATGCAGCTSAGGAAGGATCAGGATACCTTGCAGCAGAGCTTCCGTGCTGGTGCGGTGCCTCGTGATCTGCARCTCCCCCTCGCTCTCAGAGCCTTCATCCTCCTGGATATCTATGTCAGAGTCATCATGACCTGGTTCAAAACAAAAGCAGCTCATTAATATCACCCACACCCACACAGAGACCACAGCAGCAGCTGGACACAGGAGACAGCAGCAGCTGCACCTTTGTTCATGAGCAACAGTAACCCAGAATGCAGCTGCAGAGAGAACTGGGAGACTCAGGCTGTGCCCATATCCACAGCCTAATGGGAAATCCTTCAGCATGTGAGTGCCCAAGCAGCACTCCCTGTTAACWAGAGCTTTGGGACAATGTGCCACAAAAGTACTGTTTAAACCCCCACTCGGGGTATAGAGTGAAGGTGCCACTTCAGCAAGTGATTTAAAGATAAAAGTCTTTGAAAAGCATTTGGGAAATGTGGGTTTATTAACACMTCTCTCTGACACCAGCAATATCAAAAGACATCCCCTTAGACTCTCCATCTTTCATTTAATCCTAGAGAAGCACATTTCCATCCCCAGAGAAAGGAATGCAGCTACAGCCAAATCCAAGATGCTGGAGAGACAGGGAAGCTTCCCAAGACGCAGGAATTTCTTCAAGTATTTTTATCTCCTTCCTCTGTGTCCTTCTCCCTATTCAAAGGAAAGTTTACTTAGGCCCTTACTCCAAGTGCCCTGCCCAGTGCCAGGACAAACCCAACAGGACCCCATGGGAGCACCCAGCACAGCAACATTTGCTGCTGGTTATTTAGACAAAATAAGCAATTCTTTCCCAGGTACATTTAATTACACACTTGTCTGAGCTGAAAATGGAAATAACTACTTTAATTAGGATTAGTAATGAGCTGACACATCTTTGCAATATTTAATTATCGGACAAGATACAAATATTAGACATTTTCCCATCCTCTTTTTCACTGCAATATTAAGTTAATGAGGAAATAATAAGGGCAAGGGAAGTATTTGCTGGCCTGGTAAGATTACAATGCTCCAGCAGAGTTAGCTACAATTTCTATTTGCACTTTCTTCTTTGTCAAGTGARGGAATCACTCACTGCTGTGTGACCTGGATGCTGCTTCTGTTTGTCTGGCATTTAAGAAATTGAGGTTTTGTTCAGCCTTGCATGGGCAAGCTCCTCGGGAAGAGCCATGTRGAACTTAAAGAAAGGACTCAAGTTTGTGCTCAATTTATTAAAGAATAAATTTATCACATCTGTGATGGCTCTCACTGCTACTAAAATGTCCCCATTCTTATTTTGTGATTTTTTTTTCTTCCTTCTTGGTTATTTATTTTATTTTTAGCAGCAATTTCTYCATTTCAGGCTTTGTCATTTGTGCTGCTGTCAGGCAGCACCACTGGGCAGAGCTGAGGATGTTGCAGGGAGCCCATTGATTGCTTGGCCAAACCTTCCCAATTCCACCCCCATTTGTGCTTCCTGCTCCTCTCTGGGATCTCCTGATCATGAGCTGCCAGMTGAGCTGGGACCAACGGCTTCCCACTGCCAGAGRGCAGGGTGGATGGGATATTGGGAAGGAATTGTTCCCTTGACTTTAAAAATCCTGGATTRCTGTTCAGTCCAAATGAAAACACAAATTCAACTGAGCTCCCAGCAAGTCATGGAATGGTTTGGGGTGGAAAGAGCCTCAAAGCCCATCCCATCCCACCCCCTGCCATGGACAGGGACACCTTCCACTGTCCCAGGCTGCTCCAAGCCCCAGTGTCCAACCTGGTCTTGGGCACTGCCAGGGATCCAGGGGCAGCCACAGCTTCTCTGGGCACCCTGTGCCAGGGCCTCCCAGGGAAGAATTTCTTCCCAACTATCACAGTACAACATTCTTCCTACTGACTTTGAAACAAATGCTGTTATGGATCTCTGGTGACAGTTTGGGTTTTCCTTTGATAACCTGGCTGGAATCTTGGTGCACAGACCCCAGCTTGGAGCATCACTGCACTGAACTCGTGCCAGAGGCTCAGAGAAGTGACAGCTGCAAATTCAGCAATAGCAAAATTCCTGCCTCCAGGTCTCCTGCTCACTCTTGGAAAGATACCAAGCACCTTTTCACTCCCCTAAAATAAATATATTACTCTAATCCAGCCCAATAGCTGCTATCAACAAGCCCAGCTCTGCCCATGTACAATCTGAGTTATCTGATGAGCTGAATTGTGCTGAGCCAAAACCCCAAGGACACAGAACCAGGGCACAGGGCAAAAAATTATTCAAACACACAAGATAAAGAGAAGGTGACACACAAGATAAAGAGAAGGTGAGTACAGGGTTTTATAAGGATTAAGCACCAGCCCAGTGCTGGGTGTGACCTGTCCTAACCAGTAGTCCACCACCACACCCCTCACTTTACATCCAGTGTGCCCAGTGCTCACCAAAATATTCTTGGCATTCATAAAAAGTGGCAATTCAGAAGGTTTTATTTAACAACATGTAGAAAGACTTGTTGCCCTAGAAGCCACAATGTCAACTGTGTAACACTGCACAACCAACTCAAATCAATTCCAGGGAGACAAGGAACATTCCTTATGGGAAAAAAAAAAAACCAACTCAGATTTTTCTCAGGATCAGCATAAAGCAATGAAGATAATCAAACACAGAAGCACAAATTGCTATGTGTTTGTACATGGAGTACAGAACCCACTTAACAGAGCTGGCTTATGAGATTTAGATGGCTTTACGTCAGGATTATTGGAATTCTCACAACAGACTTATTTATTATTATTATTATTATTATTATTATTATTATTATTATTATTATTATTATTATTATTATTATTATTATTCAGCAATCCATGTACCCCAATTGAGGCCAAGCTGGCAGCTTCTAGCAGCCTCAGGCTGGGGTTTTGAGCAGCTCTTGTATTTTTATTATGAAAAAGTAATCAGCAGAACAAGTCTGTAAATTGTGTTGGGCCCATCTCCCCACTGCTGTGATTGACTCTGCTGCACAGAAAACACTCCAAGCATCAGCCTGCCCAAGAGACAACACACTGGGATTTTAAACCCCACTTGCCTTTCATTGCAACATTTCTATTTCATAAAGATGGGCTTCAGTCAACTAAATTAGCTTCCTTTAAAGCTTTGTACTTTATCCAGCCACAAAAAAATACATCCTGGTTCCACTGATTTCCAAAGGTGGGATTTTTGTTCCTGCTCCCAGGAAAAAAGGCAGAGCTGATACCTGGATGGATAATACTGAATTGAAATGATTTAATTTCTGGTAATTTGCAATGCTYGAAGCAAAAGCAGCATGATTTAATAACTTAGCAGTGATTTCATTACAGATTTGGTAGTTTGCATCAATATTCAAGTAAAGGTATCCAGCTGTAAAATAAGAAATTACTGTGGTGAGGATAATGAGTGCAGTGGCCATTGTTTATTGATGTGCTTTGGAATTAGCTGGAAATGCTGTTCAGCGTGTCCAATTCCATCGTAAAATCACTGCCTGRAAAACACAGGCACTGGCTCTGCAGCAATTACTGCACTTATTGGTGAAAATATTAGCAAATTAGGTGAAATCAGTGATGCTGATTTTGGTGAAAACATCATGAGAACAATCAAATGGGCAACTGACAGCCACTTGATCCCAAGTGAAATCCAGTTAATAAATAACATTAAACAAGGGAAACAGGAAAAACCAAAGGGGGTRGGATTGGGATCTCTAATGCGCTGAAGGAGAGGGAAGTTCAGAACCCACTGAAAACCTCAGCTCAGCCAAATTCATCCTCCTGTCACACCAAATCCACAGCACCATGTTCTGGATCAGCCTGAACACTTCTAAACCCACAGCTCTGCAATCTGAAGGGGAAGAAATGCTTTTATGGAGAAATTTYGGGAGGGAACATCCTTTGTCCTTAGCACAAACTGAGACCTGCCATCTGATCTCCAAGAAAAATTCAGCCTTGCACCAGGATCTACTGAGCAAGTTCCAGATGTGTGTAACTCCTACAAATCCCAGTGGAAAACCTGGATGTTCAGRGCTGTGCAGCCAAAAACTGGGGAATAACAGCAACAAACRGCAACCAGGAGATTGCAGAGGTAGYTCTAAGTGCASTTACCATGCTTGGTTATTTTACCATCACAGAAACRTGGAATAATTTGGGTTGCAARGGGYTTTAAACTCATCCCATTCCAGCCCTGCCACAGGCAGGAACATTTCCACTATCCCAGGCTGGTCTGTCTACAGTATCCAAACTACCAGCGTAGCTGTAAGGATGATTAACCACTGCCTGGGGAAGCAATAGGTCTCAGCCACTTGAAATAATTAAAGTTAACTCAGGATGACAAGCTCCACCTAAAATGGGATTTGGAGTCTCAGCAGCAGTTAGCAGTTRAGTTATTTTTGGGCCCTTTGATAGAGAGGTCATATTTGGTGACCAGAACTATTTCTAACAATCTTCCAAGCCAAAAATCCATCAAAGCACTATTAAATTAGACCATGGATTTGCAATTATCCAACAAGCACAACACAAAGCTCCTGTGGACCAGTTCCAAGTGGCTGCTACGAGAAGATGGATGGCCTGAGCATCAGCAATATCATCCAGAAGTCATCCACGAGTTACCCCTAAATCCCACAACAGCTGCTATGGGGCTTTTTGTTTGTCTGCTGTCAGATTTTAAAGCACCGGCTGTGGAGCAGAAAGGGCATACCCAGGAGCATCAGTTAATCTTGTGGCTATTGCTGAACAAGGCTGAAGAAATGCAGACTTCCCAGTGCTGTAGAAAATGGCTATTTATTAATTCTACACACCAAGCCAGAGGATGCAGGGTGGACTGACTGGAGCAGCACAGCACAAAGTGGCAGTCAATGAAAAATTCAGGTTTAGAGCAAATACTTATGCATATTTAAATTAATCCTGGCCACAGCACTGGCCAAAAGAAATTCAGGAAGTATGAAAAATTCAAAGGACTTTTTAAATTTTCAAAACACAGTATTTTACCTTTTCTAAAGTGTTGTTTGTATATATTCCTACAAAAYAGCTGGAGAGGGACTTTGCAMAAGGGGTGGAGGGACAAGATACAGGGAATGGCTTCCCAGTGCCAGAGGGCAGGGAYGGATGGGATATTGGGAAGGAATTGTTACCTGTGAGGGTGGGGAGGCCCTGGCACAGGGTGCCCAGAGAAGCTGTGGCTGCCCCTGGATCYCTGGCAGTGCCCAAGGCCAGRCTGGACAGGGCTTGGAGCAGCCTGGGAYAGTGGAAGRTGTCCCYGYCMWKGSMRGGGGTGGGATGGGATGGGATGGGCTTTGGGGTCCCTTCCAGCCCTAACCACTCTGGGATCCTGTGATTCTGTATTGTCTGCTTTTAAACTGAAAAAACTCTTGAAGAACATGAAAAAATGCATGTGAAAATAGCATGTAAAAAAGTGAAAAAGGAAAATCTGTAAATGTAATAAGGTGATTAGTGTGAAAAAGCATATTTCAGTCTAGGAACATTCCCACTTGGTTTTTCTTTTGCTCAACAAAGTTTTTTCAATTTTTTTTTCTTCTCTTTTCTTTTTTTTTTTTCATTTTTTTTGCAATCAAACCAGAGGAAGTAAACTGAATTTCTGCTGTGGTCAGTGACCTTCCTGGCCTCTCCTGTCACACAATCTGGTACCAGAGCATCCAGCACCCACACCTGACTGGAGCTCTACCAAAAGCCTTCATTCAAGCAGTGTCTAATACAATGTTTTAAGAGTCACTTTGGAAGGAAACCAAGCCCTGAGTTTCAGGCAATTGGACAATCCTTGCAGCCAAGGGGCAAAGATGTGTGAAACGCCACAGCCTGGATCAGTTTCTCTAAGAGCATCTTCTGCAAAGCAAAGATTAGGAAAATAACAGCAATTTCCTCCCTGCTCAGCACAAAAGACATTTTTATACTGCTGCAAACACTTAATTGTGTGTGTTTTCATCAGGCAGTTCATACTCAGAGCCCGATCTGTAGCTGGAGTTCAAAACCTTTATGGTGTTTAAGAACAGTTTTTCACACAATTTAGTGTTGTTTTTTTTTTTTTTTTGTGCAGTGATTTTATGGAGTTGCTCTGGCAGAGAGAAAAGCTGATTTGCAATGTGTGGCAGCAAAATGAAAAAAAAAAAACAGACTGTTTATCAATAATACTAAACAATTTTACCAATTTTATGTGAGTAACATGACACATCTGTGGACTTTCTGCATTCTTGGCACGGTCCTGCCCAACTCAACCTCCATCCCACAGCTCTCCTTTATGAGAAACAGGATTTAGGCTTCCCAGCCTGAAACTCAACTGAAATCTGTCCAGAACTCCTGAAACTTTATTGCAGAGAGAAATGAAGTGTTTATTTGGAACTCTTCCCATGGAATTAGCAGGAGATAAGGTCAGGGCATGCAGACAATATGAGAGCTGCATCAATTACGTGGGTGGGTGAGGGTAACAGAGCTCACAGGGCACAGAGGATGCTGACTTCTATCAGCAAATGGGAACAAATTTATCACCTGCCAGCCCACACTGCTGGGAAAGCCTAATTAAGGGCTCTGCAGCTCCCAGGGACAAAGTGTAGAGGGTGAGAGAAACTGCCCTGTTCCCTGCAGGGGAACTGCCCGTGTGACCCCTCTGAGGAGGGAAACTAAGAATCTGTTCCAAGGAAGCTCATTCCATCATTTCAGCATTCCAGAGTCAGCCAGGGGTCCTGGGAGAACCAGACCAGCCTGCACACCTTCCACTGAGCACAGGAGGAGCTCATCCCTTCATCTCCACAACCCATGCCATGAACAAAACCCAGTCAGAGCAGGGTCCACTTCAACCACTCTCATGTCTGTTGGGTTGAAGGCCCAGACAACAGAGTCTTAAGTTTCCTAACAAATTAAAGATGGAATAAAACTCAGGATAAAACCACCTTACTTTGTGTGGGGGGCATTACTCAAAAATATAAGTGATATAATGATTTAGCAGGGTCTGTGGTGACAGGACAAGGAGTGATGGTTTTAAACTGAAGGGAGATCAATTTAGACAAGAAATTGTTCCCTGGGAGGGCGGGCAGGCCCTGGCACAGGGTGCCCAGAGAAGCTGTGGCTGCCCCTGGATCCCTGGCAGTGTCCAAGGCCAGGTTGGACGGGGTTTGGAGCAGCCTGGGATAGTGGAAGGTGTCCCTGCCCATGGCAGGGGTGGGATGGGATGAACTTTAAGGTTCCTTCCCACCCAAAGCAGTCTGGGATTCTATGAAGTATTTCCCTCTGCAAAAACCTACTTCAGAAAGATGTTCCTGATGGGGAAGCAAAGCCCCTTTTCACTCTTCCCTGTCACTGGCTCMTTCCAGGGCAGGTCCTCTGTCAGGAGGAGGATGGGGCACTCCAAACCCAAACCCAGCTGAAAGGTCCAAGTGTTGGTGTCTGCAGCACTTCACACCATTCTCTCACTCTTGAGAAAATCACTGCCACCTGCAGCTGTAGGTCCCCTGGGAATCGASCCCAGCAGGAACTCCATCCCTCAGCCTGACCCTCTTTGAGGTGTGAATTGCACTATTTACCCTGGGGGAGGCAGGGCAGGCAGATCTGCTCAGTAACGCTGAGTCCATTCTGCTGCTCTTTCTTTGTTTCTTCTATTTTTCCTGGGATTAGGATCCTGGGATTAACACAACTGCTCTGTAAACACACTGAGCTGTGTGAGACACCAACTTCTGCATTCCCTCACCAAATCTCATGCCTTTGAACTGTTTAAAGTGCAGCATTTAATTACTAAGGAGAGGTGAGGCGGTCTGGTCTAAGGGTTGTTAAGTSTGAGCAGATCTGGTCTTTACAACAATCCATTAATAACCTCTGTGCTCCTGAGTGGAAAACAGCCCTGGAGAGCCAGATTTCCTGTGTCAGTCCCACCTCTGCAGGCTGTCACAGACAAAGGCAGGGCTGACAGTGATGACTCGATTTGCCAAGGTGATGGGACAGTCAATAAATGAGCCAGCTCTGGAAAGCAGCATCCTGGTRCTCTTCTTAGTACAATAAATACTAATTATGACAATTAGGTACTCGAATTATGACATATTACAGTAATATCTGAGGTCATTAAAAGTAATAATCACATTCTTAGGTGGCAGTTAAATCAGTCACTAAAAGGTAAAGTTCCTTTTGTTTCAGAGATGCAAAATGACAGAACAGTTTTCCAAGGAAAAATCCACAGACAAGGAGAAAGCAGGGCAGCACATTTTCATGTTGTACCTCTCACTGCCAWTTACTGATGGCTGATGTCAAACTCCTCTTGGAACTTTTTTACCCCAAAAACTGTCAGGGAGCAGTGACCTGGACTTTTTCACTCAAATAAATTGTTGAAATAATTCCACATTCTTGTTATTTATCTTACAAATCCAAATTTGTCTTCCAAATCCTGTATTTCAGCTAAAACTTCTTTACTTTTTACSTTATTGATATGAGATCAAAGATGGGCAGAAATCAGTGAATTTCCTCTTTCATGAGTTTTCTCTGAAAATCTCAGGCACCAAACAAATCATGAAGGCCAACTTTAATGACTTTAACCAATTTCAGTTTCCATGAACCTTCCCTTTTATCCTGAGAGTTAACATCCCTTCTAGTTTCACCCAGTATCCATAAAAATGTACAGATTGCAATATTAAATTCACTTCATGATGAAGTTCTGGCTGGTGTTTGGCTCAAAAAGGGCAAAATCTGGTTTGTGAGGTTTCTACAGCTCTCAAGAAGTCATTAATTCCCTTCTGATCCTAATTAATTAAGAAGAAGTTTAGGAAAAAAAGCCCCCAAATTTTAATTGCATTCCCATTTTGCTAGTACAGTAAAATCAAGCAAAWGCAGAGAGGCAAATGTGGATGCTATTGAGAAGACTGATGATATTACAGAGGATTTGAAGCTGTGAGTTTTCATCTGGGGAAATTCTGATCTGTGTCCTAAAGAGTCAGTGTGAACACAGAACCAAACTCCATGCCAGGCACTGAGGACAGAAATTGGGGACAGAAAGGACACTCTGGTTTTACAGGACACACCACGTGTGTGACAGAGGCACAAACCAGCAGCACTGTTCACCTCCATGAAGYATTTGGCTGAGCAGAACCCTCTGTCCAAGGCTGCTCCCAAACCAGCAATCCCCTGGTGCTGGGACAAGTTTGTGTCCCCAGGCAGCCCAGGGAGGGGTGCAAACAGGAAAATGAAGCCTCAGTGGTGACTGTGGTCACTCCTCAGCACTGCAGGTAAAACTGGCAAGGCACAGGAACATTCCCAGAGGTTTGCTTCCCTATTTCACCACTGTCCTTTTAAGGTTGTCATCATTCCATTTTTTCCAACCCTGCCTGCTGACTCTGTCCTCACYCCACAGCCCATTGTAAGTGGATTCTCACACATGGAGTAGCCAGCACTTCACAGCTCCTCTGCCACTACAAGAGGTGAAGAAATCCCACTTACTGCCACTCTTTAGCAGGTGCTGCTCCTCCTCCTTCAGCCTGTTCTGAACCAGACGTAACATGTTGGCTGCTTCCTGCAAGAGGAGAAAAGAACTGCCTTGAAAAAGCTGCCACATGTAGAATGGGACTAGAAAATAACAGCATTGAAAATGTTTTATGGAAAAAAGAGCTGATTTGAGACATGGAGCTCCTGCTTATTTTGACTGTGGGGATCAGGTGCACTGAAAAATCAACTTTGCATTGCTTCATGAAACATCATTTATCCCATGGAGAAGGAGTTTATTTGTCTTCACCCCACTGAACATGAGTGCTGTTACTTTGGAAAGCAGGCTTTGGTGGTTGTTGTCAGCCAAGAGCCCCCTAAGCACCAGAACTGGTCTGTGAAATGACTGCCCTTCCTAACACACACCCAAAACAGAAAGAATCCTCACCTTTCCAAGCATGCAAACAAAACTGGAGCAAACAACTTTTGCTGTGAAAAAGCTGGAGAACTGTGGAAAGCATGGAAAACAGCCATGTATTTATTATGCCACATTGTGGGACTCAGGTGCAAAGGAGAAMCAGCCAAATGAAGGTCAATTACATTAAAAAAAATCCCAGGATGGGAACTTTCTGGTCCATTTTTAATGACATTTAGCTTAAATTTGGGTAATGATGCTGAATAACAAASTAAACATGATAGAATAGGTAAGAAATACAGAGAATCAGGCACAGCTAGAACCTAAAATACTGAACAGGTGACAACAGCTGACAGAAGATTTAGCCACAAATTTTGCTAATTTTAGTCACTTCAATCCCAGCCAGGCAAGGAAACGTTAATTAACTGTGGATTGAAATAAGGTTTTCCTGAGCCTTTGATTTTTCCATGCAAAATATGATTACAATTCAAACCACCAGCTGCTCTGATGTGCTCAGACCTCCACACTTACAGTGCACTTCTGGGAAGGAAACATGGACTCAGCTGGAAAATCCCTGGGACAGAGGGAAGAAAGTGGGAAGAGCCTCTGAAAGTGGTGGAATGGAGCCCAAMCTTTTCACACTTTCACATGGAAATGTGTTTCCATAAATATGGAAGCTGAGAAAGGAACCTCCCAGTCCCACCCAGCACATGAGGAAATTGCTGGAAACAGAGGTCTGAGGACAGACTGGGATGGTCCAACACATCTTGGCATAAACAYCCGTCCTGGGAATTGAAATTCATGCAGGAAAAGCTTGCAGGGAAGAAGTTTCCAAGTGGAAATTTCTCACCTGTACTTGGTAAGAAACCTGTCTCAGTGTCTCTCTCAAGGGAATAAATCCTGATCCAAAAATCTGCTTTGGGCAGCCACATAAACTGTCTGCTCTAAAAACTCTCAGTGCTAGCAGGGGCTTCATGGGTACCAGGAATATTTCCAATGGATCCTTGGGACCAAAGGAAGAACCCTGCAAAACTGAAGTGGGGGTGACAGTGCTGGGGGGGATAAAGCAGAAAGGTCAGGATGCCAAATGCCATGGAATGAGAGGCTGCAACAGAACTGCTGAAATCTCCAAACTGATGGGTGTATTCTGCAGGGAGAAGCTAATTCCTGCAAAAACCAAGGAGGAAAGGACACAAGCATGTTTTTACAACCTTTTTTGTACAGATTCAGAACATTTGAAAATCTCTGTGGAGGAAACTGCTCTTCTTTATGAATTCCTTTTCTAATGATTAACATTCTCCACACCCACAGTGCCAGCAAAGCCTTTTCAAAGATGATGAAAATTGAAATGTGCATGGACCTGAGGCAAAATGTTCAGAGGTTTCCAGCTAACAGTGTTTCCTTTGCTCATTCTAAGGCCTCCCWCTGCAAAAGTGAGTCCTAATATTTCCTGACTGAGCCTAATAATTGCTATCTTTTTTTCTTTACCTCTTCCTCCCAGCCAGATCTAATGTTTCAATATGGTCAGCGACTGAAACAAGCCCCCGTCCCTGCAAATATTCCCAGTGCAGCCTCCCCACTGTTCTGTCCCTGAGACATAGGATACATGAGGGRTCAATCCCCCAGTGGAATCCCAACCCCACTGGCTGTTACAGCCACACAGTGTATWTGGCAAAGAAAGGAAAAAAAGGACAAAAGGTAAAGGACATTTCCCAAATGTCACGGGGATGAATAAACCCAGGAAACACATTTGGAATGTTCACGGAGCAGTGAAATAATCAGCACAGACACAATCCTTGCTTGGCACTGTAATTCCAGGCACAGCCCATGGCAGCTGAAGCTGGCAATTCCAATTTAGACAAATCAGCAACTCCCCTGCCCTGCTCCCCTGCTCCTTCCCTTCCACCCTCTCCAGCCCTGAGAAAAGCACTGGTGCACTGAGAAAAGAACCTGCTGCGAACTAATCCTTCAAAACAGAATTAAGCCAGGCAAATTCTCCACTGCAGCTCAGCAGGAGCCTGCCCAGGGTCCTGACTGGATGGGCTGCTGCACCTGTGGGGAAATCAGTAGGGCTCAGAAGATGGGGTTCATGAACTTAAAAGTACGAAAGAAATGCAGGCTAAAAGAATATTTACCCACACAGACGAGCCACTTCTCCCCCTTTCCTCCAGCGTTTTACCTCAGCTCAGCTGATCTCATTGCAAGCCAGCCCAGACACTTAATTGACAGGAAAAACGTTGTTTTTCTGCTGGTTTATGTTTCTGAATAACTTGATGCATGGCTGGTCAAATGCCACTGTCAGCCCAAGGGAGCTGCTGAGCCCCAGTATCCTCCCTTCCAACATCACTGCCACCACCCTGCAAAAGCTCATCAAACACTGCAGCAACAGAAAATGTTTTAAAAGGGCAGCTCCAAACCAGTCAGAACCAGTGGGGAGGGATGGGGGAAGAAAAAGAGAATGAAGAAAAGGATTTCTGCAGGAAAAGTTGAAGAAGACAAAGGACAGCCCCAGTGAATTGCTGGCTATGTCCTTAACAAGTGACATCTTCAAAGAGGCGGCAGAAGGGATGGTAGAAGAAAAACCTAGAAAGTAAACAGAATTTATCACTTAATTTTTTAAAGGTTTTGAATGCCTGCAATCATTAAAGATGCATTTTTTGGCYTCAGCAGCTTCCACCTTCCACGTTGACACCACTTCCCCCACATCACACCATCTTAAGATGGTGATAAGATTTATGGCAGCTCAGCAAAGCCCAGCCTGTGCTCATCTGAGATGTTTTTCTGTGCAAGGCTGTGCTCTTGTGTGTGATCCAAGGGCTCTGAACTGTGACAGGGAACAAGAGCTGGGAGTGATGGCCTGGAAAGCTGCAGGTGCTCTCCCAACACCCAGTGTTRTAGCAGGGACCAGCACAAGTGTCACATTTTCTGTGCAGGGTGACAGCTCCATGAAAACAGAGATGTGTCCTGTGCTTGTGCAGCTCCCACAGGGAAGAACCTGAGTGCAGAGCCAATATCTGAGCCCCTGCTCAGCCTCTCCAGCAAACAAACAGCAGGACATGCAGCAGCCAAACACTCTCTGGGTCATCCTCTGCAAGTGAATTTTACCCAAATGAAGTGGCAGCTCCCAGTGGGGAATCACAGGGTCAAATCAACACAATTTAAATACCAATTAACACAAAATCCAAACCAATCTGCCCTCTCTGAGGGACTCCCAGGTCTTTAAGGGTACCAGGGATTACTGGGGCTGAAAATCCTGCTTTAGGGGCAGACAAATGGAAGTTCTTCTCTTCTGCCTCATACATTATGCAGCCTCTCCTGGGTGTAAATCTGCCCAAAGGAGTAATTTTTGCAAAGAGCTGAGGGAAATGGGCAGCAAGGCAGGGCTTTGCTGCTGACACTGGGATACCCTGAACAACCCTGGCTCCAAGGGACCTTCCAAAGTGCCAGCCCAACCTCCTGCTCCAAGGGACCAGATCACAGCACTCACGACTGGAGCTTGTTGGGTCCTACAGATCTCCAAGGGAGAGACTGATCAGCCTGTGTGGGCAAGCTGTTCCCCTGGCTGAGTGTCCAAAAGGTGAAAAAGCTTCCTCATCCAAGTCAGAATGGCTTTTCATCGCTGGTGACCTGTGTCTGGCTCTCAGCAGGAGGACTCAGGTGTCCCCAGCCGTGTCCCAGCTCTCCCTTGTGTGGTGACACACAGAGCCCACAGTCACCAGCAGCAGGAAATGCAAAGCCCTCCTGGTGACACACAGAGGCTTCTCAATCAAATAAGATTCATCTGCGTTTACAATCAACTGGGCTTTTTCCACGCCCACTTTCTGTTGTTACAGAAATGTTACCTGTCCAGCACACTCAATCCACTCAAGATATTTTCTGCAGATTGGAGTTTGAAGGAGGCAATACAGATATTCAGTGTCTCTATCTTCCTTAACTGGCAAAGCAGATGATTTTCCACTATCTTGCTATAAAAGTCTTCGCAATAAAATGTGTCAGAATGTTTTAATGTGACCTAATCTATTACTCTCTGCACAAGTAAAACATCTATGGTGAGTTCCAGTGTGCAGGCTCTGGGATTATTTTGTTTTTAAACAGAAGCCATGGAGAACATCCCCCAGCAGCAGACCCACAGACAGCTTGCTCTGCCACTGACCCAGGGTTTGCCTTAGGGCAAGTGACCCAGGATTTGGCTAAGCCACATGATTGACCTGACTGCCAGTCCTTTATCCCAGTCCTTTATCATGTACCTGATCTTCCTGAGTTTTGGTTTAAACCATCAAGCTCAAACCATGAGACTGAAGACAGCACTGCCCTGCAGATTGCAAAAGAGCAAGTCTGACAGCTCAAAACCAGGAAGAACAAAAATGATGCAGGATTTGATCTCTTCAAACAGCTCTGGTTTTGAGTTTTTTCTTAAGTTAGCCTCTAAGGTTTTTTTGGAAAAACACCAGCAGAATTTTGAATACAAAGAATTTGTGCCCTGCAGCCAGCTGGCAGACACAATTACCACAAAGTAGAAAGGAAAGGGAAAGAAACGGGTGAAATAGGAGGGGAATAAGTACAAAAGCACAGGACAACAACTGGAGCTCACTGAATTTTCGCATTTGGATTGAGAATTTCAATTTTTGCCTTACTCCTTTTGTTCTCAGACAACTCCCAGTCCCAGAAACCTCTTTATGTCTAATGTTTTCATCCTGGCAAGAGAAAACAATGTTTCCTTCAGATTTTTTTTTCTGGAGTGATTTTCTAGAGCACAGTGGTGCTCCCACTGCTCTGGAGTACCCCTGGAAAAAAAAACAATTTGCTGCTGGATTGAAGGGCTCAGTTCAACTTGACTTCACCTGGGCAGCTGCTCCCTGCTTTGTCACAGAACAAAACACCTGAGATCAGCTCCTGCTACACTGAAGCAGCTGGTTTTGCTAAGAGAGTGGCCACTCATTCAGCAGGAGGGTGATAAAGGCTGAGGGGAAATGATCAGGTGCCTGAGGAGAATGTGGTAACTCTCAATGACAGGAAATCTGCCAAGGACAACATGAGAGGGACTAAAGTTCACCATGAGGTACCAACCCACCTGGGGCTGTTCTTTAAGAGCAGAGATGATGTTTCTTGGATGCTGAACTACTGTTAAACACCTCACCCAAAATTCATTTTCTGAACTGAAACATGGCTGTAATTATGTTTTATTAGGCCTGACTGCAATGCACCTTGCAGAGGGTTTGCTCCTTGAAGACTGTGGGAGAGAGATAAGATCTGATACCAAATGATTTTTGCCTTTCCTCTTTATGTACCCTTTTATATATTTTATATACTCTTTTAGACACTTCGGTACCCTTTATGTATCCCTGTGCCCTTAGCCTTGTAATTCCTGTAGCCTGATATTCCAGCTTAGTCTAAGAATTCTGTTAAAAAGAAAACCCAAACATCCTCAATAAAGGGTCAGCATGCCCTGTACTATCTTAAAACCTGAGGCTCCAACCTTAGGTGAAGCCTACTCTCTGGAACGTATTATGTAAACTAAACTCTAGCCTCACCCCAGGAAAAAATCCTTAAAATAAAAAAAAACCCACTACATCATTTGTTAAATTTCTTCTTAAAAATTMTAAATAAACCGATGTGTAAAATCTATAAAGCTTATATATGTACTATATACATTTTCCGACGTTTCATACATTTTCCATCAAGTTGTGCACCTGGGATCCCAAATCCTGAAGTAAAACCCTTTTATCCCCTTAAGTGTGTTTGTGTCATAATTGAAACTGGCCAATCAAGGCAACAGATCCACCTGAAACAGGGCAGGACTTTCACTGCCAGGCTTGCTCATCTATGAGCAGGGCTTTGAATGAGGTCTGGCAGGGAATGATGATAATGATGATCCTGAAAAGAAACAGGGCATTGTGAACAGGCTCTGGAATGTTCCTTGTGAAGGCAAATAAGTGGGAACCCACCTCACGTGCCTGAACACAAGAACATCCATCACAGGAAGCAAAGCAGGAGGAATCAAGAGTGTGCACGGCTGTGATCCCACTGGGATTACAGAAATATGGTGTTCCCTAATAAATTCTGGCACACTAGCTCCAGCACCCACATTTATCAAAGTAATCAATCAGACCTGTTAGATCACTGCTGAAGGGCACTTTTGTCAAGACAAGTCACAAAAACGCCTCAGAAGCTGCTTGAAAGGTGCCTCTTTTCAAGGACAAATGTGTTAATTAACGGAGCCTCTTCCATGCTATCAAGAAAATTAGGGAAAAAGCTTTCTGACGCTTTCTAATGTGAGTGAAATGTTTCATCAAGGAAAGCTATCAGAGTAAAAAACCTAGCATGGGCTTCTATAGAATCACAGAATCATTAAAACTGGAAAATGCCTCCAAGATAAACTCCAATCTTGTCAACTAAACCATGACCCTAAGTGCCACAGTCACTTGGTTTTTGAATGCTTCCAAGGATGCTGACCCCACAACTGCCTGGACCAAGGCCTTTTGTGAAGAGGTTTTCCCTGACATCCAGCCTGAAACTCCCCTGGCTCAACTTGAGGCCATTTGCCTTTGTCCTGTTGCCATTATGATAACTTTGTTTGGGGGGAAAGCCTTTAGGAAGGAAAACTTCTATCAGGGAATGTGTGGGAAAGGCATCCAGTGGAGCCTCCACATGGGGTTGTGTGAGTAGCAGAAGGCTACTTCTGGGATTTTTGGCTAAGGATCTACCAATGCCATCTACCCCAGCATCTATTAGTGATACCAGCTCAGGCTGCACCAAGCCAGATTCAAAACCAACCCACTGCAACTATTCTTAAATCTTAAATTCTTAAACTGGTTTAACATTTCTCACCCTGAGGCTGAGGCAGATCCCAAGTGCTGAGGCAGGGCAGCTCCTCTGGAATGGCCAGACTGAGCAGGAAGGTCTCCCCCAGCCATCATCACTGTCCCTCTGGGAACTCAGCAGAAGGAGCAGGTCACTCAGGGTGAGGAATGGCAGCTCAAGAACTGTTTGCTCTCACCCTGTGGGATGTGCTGCCTGACGTGGGTGCCCTGCTCATGCTCTGGGTGAACTCCCTTCGCCTCTCTCTGAGCTCTCCCCTCATATCCTCAACAGCAAATGAGTAATTCTCCCCCTGGCACAATTCTGGAGGGATTTTTTTATGCAATATAAACCCTTTCTGCACAGGTTACTGCACTTTTAATGGTACACATTACGTTTTCAATTGAAATGATCAAACAGTGCACAGCTGGCAAAAAGATGCTGCACAGTCTCTGTCCTTGGAGGCTTTGAGGATTAGACTGGATAAAATCTGATGCCACAGCTGACCTTGCTTGGAACAGAATCAATCTCTTAATCAGTGACCAAGAAAGCAGGTTTGAAAGTGATTAAGTTGACTGGTTTTCTACTTAAAAATCCCCAAAAGACAACAAAGCCCAACTCAAAGCTTTCCACCTCAAATACTCTCCACTGCTGCGCTGTGCTGGTTTCAAGGCAAGGTTGGATGGGGCTTGGAGCACCCTGGACTGCTGGAAGGTGTCTCTGCCCATGGCAGGGAGTGGCACTGGATGAGCTTTAAGGTCCAACCCAAGCCATTCTGTGATGTAAAAAATACTCTGAGCCATCCAGAAACCACAGGCCAAGGGAGCAGAATATCAAAGGACACACAGCACTGAGCTCTCTGCTGAGGGTTCTGTGACTGCCCATGGCAGGGCACTGCTCAGGGGGGCTGTGAGGACACAGGAGACAAAAGGACTGGGAAGGCACTGGCAGAGGCTGCAGCATGTGACCAGTGCAGGGCACAGGCCTTGAAATCATCTGCCAGCACTGGGAGAAATCTAAACACAACTAAGGAAAGAAGAAGTTAAAATGAAGAGCCAGACTAATATTTTCTGTCCAGAGTTTTCTGGTTGAAATCTCTTCAACAAGAAGCTTGAAGTAAGCAGTAACACAAATTCACTACTGCCTAAAATAGCATGACAGAGGATGGACTTTATCGTGTGGATCAGATGTGCTCTGTATTCAGCACTACATACAATGCAAATTTCTCATAATGACAACTTTCCATTTTTCCTATTTGCTTTAGTGGAAGAGATGAATTCTAATGAGTCAATAACAGCTCATTGAACAACCCCTTCATGGATTACATCTTTATTGTAGCGAGCTTACAAGTGATACTGTTTGGATGTGTAATTTATTTGAATTAATGCACAATTCTGCAATGTAAACCTGGGGTCAGTTTGCAGTGTCTGATGAAATCATCATCCAAATTAACACTGACTGAAGTTAAGAGTCACAGCAGTGCCTTGCTCACCAGCACAAAGCAGTCACTGCCTCATCCCTGCCAGACTCCAGCACCTGAATTATCCTCTGCCTGTGTCACAAAGCCTCAAGTGTTCCAAGGGGGGTCAGGATTATTCACTCTTTTCAAGGAGAGTGTTGACTACATTAAAGGGCAGCTGTTCTTGGTGAACTTGAGGGTTCCAGGAACTGATAATGGACTGCTGCCTTCAGTCTGGAGATCAATTAGCTCAATGCAGCCCCCATTTCTCACAGCCAGAGCCTCTCCAACAGGGGAATGATGCACACTTCAGCTCATTGCTGACCTCCCACCCAAACTGAGCGGCAGCACCGTCAAACCTCTCTCTAACTCCTGTCAGAGCCCCAGCACAGCAATCACAGACCTGTTTTTTACCATCTCTCCAGACTGAAACCTTTGCACTCCTGCTTCCTGCTCCCCAGGACAATGTTCTCAGTGGGACAATGCCTCCTCCTTAGATAACTGGAATTAAACTGGTTTAAAGCATCTCCTAGTGGTGGGTTAGAGAAGGAGGAAGTGCAGGTGAGAAATGATGCAGACAAACCCCTTCAGCATGACAAGCACTGCTTGTAGGACTGTTCATGCATCAGGCTCTGATTCTTTAACACAAAAGAGCAGGTAAATCATTTCTGAGCAACCAGCAATGGTTAACACCAGCAGGTTTCACCTTACAAATCCTGCTTCTCTGGTTTCCACAGCTCTGTTCTTCTCCACACAACAACAGGGACACAGGATAGCTTCACTCCAGTTTACTCTAGGGATTAAGAAACAGGAGCTGTGGTTTGAACACCCCTGCAGCTGAGCAGGAACTGAGATGCAGGATGTGCTCTCTGCAGTTTCCCAGTAGAAGGTGGCCACCAGCAGGCATTTCCAGGGAATGGGGCACTGCCAAGGGGAGTCAGACCCTGCTTAACACAGGGCAGGTTCCTCCTCAGTCCTTCACAGATGGAACACAGCCTGAGTAGGAGACCCAGGCTCAAATCAAATTTAAATAACAGGAGAGTCTCACAATGGTTTCCATTGATTTTGGAACTACATCACACTCAAGGTTAATCCAAATGGGAATGGAAATGGACTTCCAGCAAAATAAATATGATCCTGGCCCTGAGGCAGAAAGGGGTGCAGTTTGTCCTGGGATGTCCTACCTTCCCATGGTGATGATGTTTGACCCTGGTGCAAAGCTGCTGGAATGCAGAGCTGGGCCCATGGGTTCTCCCACCAGCAAAATCCTCTCCCAAAGATCCTGGCAGTATCCCAGAACTCTGGGAGGAGAAGGCAGTGACTGCACAGGGCAGTGACTCCCCCTGCCAGTCCATGGCAAGGCTTCTGCCAGGACATTTATCCCAGAGGGCCACCCTTCAAATGTGCACAGTGTTCCACTTTCACATTTCACAAAACTTGCTTTCATACAGCCAGAAAACTGAGAATTATTTTCCTATTTAAAGTCCCAGATCTCACGGTTTTGCACCTGATGAGATTATGCATTTTTATGCAAATCCAAGTGCCACTCTCAGAGCCCCTTTTCCCCATTAAGTACCTGCAGCAGAGCACAAAACTCCTCAATTTCCTACACATCATTTTAACACCACCTACTTATGTCATTTGGTGCAAAATTAAGAGTTATTTTAGCTTTTTCTTTCAAACAATCACCCCTTTAAATGCTTCTCAATGATTTAAATGCTGATCTCTGGGGGAAAAATATAAATTGATCTTCTTGATTGGTTTTGCTTCAAGTAATCTGATTGTTTCCTGTTCTGAGGGAATTTCAAGTGATCTCTGTTACACAATTCAGACCCCTAAAGTCTTTGTGAATATTCAAAAGGATAAAGCAGGGAAGACAAAAAGACCATAATACGAACTATACATTTATTCATCCTCTTCCCAAATTAAAGTGGACAAAGAGAAGATGTAAAACCTATAAGGCAGCACTTTCAGAATGCACTGGAAACTGTTTTCTTCTCCAGGGGAGTCACTGCACAAGAAATTCAGTGAGACAAGTAAAGAACTGAATTTATTAGAGATCAGACAGTTCTGATTTCTCTTTGTGACACTCACCCATGGATTTCCAAGCTATGCTGTCAGTGAGAGCCATTGCATCTCACACTTCAGAGCAACAACTGCTGTCATGACACAGAAACTCACCCTGGCTGCAAAACTCAGCAGAACTCCCTCTGTTCCTTCCCCAAGTGCAGAGTGTATCATTTATAACAGAATTAACATAGATTTACAACAGCAGCAAGAAAGAACCAGACTGAGCAGCTTTTACAGGAGATTCATACCAAACCACAGCTCAAAAAAACTTGTGATTAGGGTTTCAATAATTTCTTGTTTGATCTGTAGCTCTGTGATAAAATGAGCTCTGGAGTCTGTCAGACACAAAGAACTTGAAGCTGTGAGTCAAATGACCCCAAATCTGGGATCCTAAAGCAAGTTTGTCACCCACCTGGCACATCAGATACCCAGATAATCCCCATGAAAATGTGGATCTTTGAGCACTGAGTTGATCTGACAGAGATCAACTGAACTGATCTTGATTGTTTTCATTTCCCAAGAGGTTTTCCTACAGCTTCAATGGGAGACAGTATCAACAGAGCCCCAGCAGCAGGTGAGCACATCCTGCCTCAGGGCAGTTGCCATGGTACTGGCAGGGACCTGCAGAATTTTATTTCAGTGCAATGAATGCACACAGAACATTTCCATCTTCCCTAACACACTCTTCCCTGCCCTCCCACCTTCCTTCCCTCTCTCTCTCTCTCTCTCTCTCTCCAGCTTTTCCTTTCTGGAATCATAATTTCTCAGCCAATCATTTCTTTTGTCCTTTTCTCCTATGCTCCACTGCCCCTGCTCTCTCCCTGTGCATTCCCTTCCCCCTCCTCTAATTTTTTCCACATTTCCCCACTGTGGAATTTCTGTGTCTCAGTGCACCAACGCTGACATCTTTGCACACTGGACTAAAAGCCAGAAAAGAAGCTATCAACAATTCAGAAGCCTGGATTTTTTCCATCTGATATTACACACAATTTTCCATCTGATATTCCACACAATTCAGCAATGCTGGAGTAGGAGTGCTCTCCTGGCACCTATAAAATGTTTAAAGCAGTAATAATTCAAATGCCCATTAGTTAGACGATTAAAGGCTCTAACCAAGTGCTTTTCATGTTAACCTTGTGCTGCCAATTGCAGCAAACAGCTGTCACAGTGGGAAAGTGGAATTTAGTACTTAAGAGGTACAGTTCAGTGTAAAAAGCAGCAGAACCAAGGGGTACCTCAGAGTGGAGCAGAACTCAGATATCCCTATTTACTCTGTGCATATTCAGATGCTCTGATAATTAAGACTTTGATGAAGAAGAGTTATTTGGGGAGGGTGAATTGCAAAGGGAAAGTCACAACACAGCCTGGTTATTTGGAATTCCTTGAATGATCATAAAGGATTGTTTATTGATAGTCCATAAAATCAATTATGGAATGSTCTGGGGTGGAAGGACCTTSAAGTTCATCCCATSCCACCCCCTGCCATGACAGGGACACCTTCCACTGTCCCAGGYTGCTCCAAGCCCTGTCCAGCCTGGCCTTGGACCCTGCCAGGGATCCAGGGGCAGCCACAGCTTCTCTGGGCACCCTGTGCCAGGGCCTCCCCACCCTCACAGGAAAGGATTTCACCGCAATATCCCATCTAAACCTCTCTTCTTTCAGTTTGAGCTCACTGCCCCTTGTTTTATCATTACAAAGCCCTGGAAACCCACAATGAGGAAAAGAAAAACAATCCCAAACCAAAGATAATGCCTCAGAACATCCACATTCCTGTGTCTACCACTTCATGGCATTCCCCAGCTGAGATTACACACTAACAGCATAAAACCACTCTGAAAATACCTTAGGAGAAAGCAGCTGAAGAGGAAAGTACTTCTGGGGTGTTCTCTGGGAAGCACAGAAAGAATAAGCACATTCTSTCCAGGGAAAAGGCAAAGGCTGAAGGATATTGCCAAGCTATTCTGGCATTACATAAGCTAATTCCAAAAACACCTTTCTGAACTGTATTARTCTGTGTTGTCCTTTAAAAGAGAGGCATTCATTTATAATCCAGAGAGAATTTCAACCCCCAAATCTGAAAACCTCTCAAAATTGGATTTTTTACAACAGCCAAAGTCCTAACAGCTTCTGTGTCTAAACATCTGAAATGATTCCATCTTAGAAATGGGGTAAAAATGAATTAAGTGTGCTGAATCTTTTTACAAAGCAGAAAAATAAGACCAAATCTTTGAGGAGACATGGCTCATAAATCCCTGCCTTGGCACAGAACAGCAGGAAGATGGATTAATTCCATGAACAGCACAAAGGACCAGAAGCAGAATTAAAGAAGTGACTGAAAGTAAAAATGACAAAGGAAACTGCAAAGACAAAAGGCCTTTGTTTAAATTTCTCAGATCCACGAGTAAGTAGTACGTGACAATTTGTCAGTAAGTGTGAGAAACTCACTCTAAAGACAAGTCATGTGTGGACTTCTGCYATCTCCAGGTGATAATGGACAAATAATTTTGTATTTTTCATATATTTCAAAGGGCTCCCACATCAGACAGGCAGGTGCTCAGCAGGAGCTGCTTCACCATCAATTAACAGTTGGGTTCAGGCTCAACATGAGCCTTTCAGTTCTTTTAACACAGATTTCTCAGCCCAGGGCCTGGCAGGAGGCACTTTCAGCCCTCCAACCACTGCTCCAAGTGACTGATACAGGCAGGCTCAGGACAACACCAGCAGCCACTTGGGACTGGACACCCACAGCATGGAAAAACYACCTTAAAAATCCACACAACACCAGCTCTGAAGGGGCTGGAGCACCTCAACTGCTCACTGTCACTTAAGTAAAACCTTTAAACCACTTTGTTAATTAGGAACTGCACTCTAGGCCAGTGGCTGSRTGACATCAGTGGGTACCCAACCACYCTGAGTCCAACTGCAGCACATAGCAGGCTCATTATTCAGCCATGGTCTCTCAATCAGAACCAAAACTCTTCCTAAAGAGATGGGCCTAGTCAAGGAGAGGGGCCCAGGAATAGCACRGGGAGTGCTGGATTAATCTAATTACACTGCTGATGCTTTTTGCTGGCAAGCTATTTAGCAAATCCACAGCAATGATAAAAGAATTACCTCATGCTACTACTGCAGAAGTTAATTAAGATTTGTTTGGTGGAACAAAAGACAAATCAGGGTTGGAGAAAAAAATGAACATAATTTTCAGTGTTTCTGACAGCTGTAGAGAGTGTGTTTTAAAATGGATTAAATGTAATTATCCTTGTTATTTTTTCCCTCTGTTGATGCTGAAAATGACACAAGATTATTGACTATAGGACAACAAGAAAAACACTGTTTTGGAGCAAATTGTTCTATTTTTTTTTTTTTAAAGCATGTCATAACCCACAGTTTTACTTCACCATAAAGTAGCCAAAGTGTGGAAGCATCACCTGAAAAGCAGATCAAGACTGAAAGGAGTGAGTGACCTATCCTTGTGCTCCAGGTTGGCAAGGGATTAATCCAAAATGGATTAAACAGTAATTTTGGAATAATCCTCACTGCTTTGGAAACAGGAGTGCATGTCCAAATCTCCTGGTTTAGCTGAGATCCACATTAGAATCCTGGAAGGGTTTGGGTTGGAAGGGAACTTAAAGCTCATCCCATTCCAGCCCCCTGCCATGTGCAGGGACAGGACCAGGCTGCTCCAAGAGTTTCTCCTCAAAATCCCATCCATCCCTGCCCACTGGCAGGGGAAGCCATTCCCTGTGTCCTGTCCCTCCATCCCTTGTCCCCAGTCCCTCTSCAGCTCTCCTGGAGCCCCTTTAAGCACTGGAGGCTGCTATAAAGTCTTCCCAGAGACTTCTCCAGGCTGAAATCTTCATGCTCTTTCAGCTCCCAAGTCCTGGAGTTTGACTGGGAGGACTGACATCGCATAATGACTTCATAGTTTGGGCTCCAGCATCGCATAATGACTCCATTATTTGGGCTCCAGCACTCCTGARTATTTGGCTGGAAGAGAGACACACCACCTCTCCTTGTACCAGGGCAACAGCTTCTGCAGCAAAACACTCATGGCTGCCTGAGTTACTATATACCTGCCCACAAAAATATGGTCAGAGTCTCATCCTTTACATGCTCTAAGCTTTTTTAGGTACAACTGATAGAAATGTGCAGAGCAAAGCCACATCTTTTTGTCACCAGCTTTTCTACTCTTTATTTCTGCACTAGGCTGAAGGGTTGTTCGTTGCTTATCCCAGGAAACCATAAGCCAAGCCATATGGGTAGAGTCCCAAGAGCCTCATAGAAAGAAGGAGAAAAAAGGAAAATAAAGTGTGCTCTCAATATTCAAAGCACGGCACAGCTCTGAATGACAAAGGCTTTTTCTTTGTCTTATTATCTTTTAACAAAAATCCCCCGAAGAGCTGAACACCAACTCATTAACAAAGTTCTGCACATGAATTCACAGACAGTTTCAGGTAGCTGAGTTCAAAGCGTTTCTCCTTTGGCTGTGAAGTCTCCATGGCATTTGAACAGAAGGGAGAAATCAGATTTTAGGCTTCACTTCAAGATTATGATTTAATTGAGGACCTTTTTTTTTGAGAGGGGGGGCAAGGATATAATGAGGAACTCAAAGAAAGAGCTAGAACTGACTTCAGATAGAAGTGAAAAAACTTCCACAGAGACAGTACTTGTGGAAAGGGAGGGTGGTGGGAAACTGGTTCCCAGTGATGATCAAGTTCTCAAATGCCCACATCAGCCCTCAGTTCAGGAAGAAGACTGAGGGGCTGRAGCAGGTCCAGGGAAGGGAATGGAACTGGGGAAGGGCCTGGAGCCCCAGGAGAAGGGTCTGGAAAGCTCCTGAGGGAGCTGGGAAAGGGGCTCAGCCTGGAGCAAAGGAGGCTCCAGGGGGACCTTGTGGCTCTGAACAACTCCCTGACAGGAGGGGACAGCCGGGGGGGTCGGACTCTGCTCTGGGAACAGGGACAGGAGGAGAGGGAACGGCCTCAGGCTGGGCCAGGGGAGGTTTAGGTTGGACATCAAAAGGAATTTCTTCATGGAAAGGATTGTTAGACATTGGAAGGGACTCCTCATGGAATGGTAGAATCCCCATCTCTGGAGCTTGTCCAAGGAAAGCCTGGAGGTGCCAGGCTGGTGCTCTGTGCTCTGGGCTGATGACAAGGTGGGGATAGGTCCCAGGTTGGACTTTATGATCTCAGAGGTCTTTTCCAAACCACGTGGATTCTGTGATTCCATAACTCCAGGTGCAGCACATCCAGCAGCACTAAGATCCAAGGGGATGACTCAAACGTGTTTCCAATGAAGAACAGAAGATACAATGGGTAACGACTGGGAGAAGGATGACAGTACAACAAGAAGCTACTGGAAACTGAAGGAGAGRCTGGCTGAAAGCACCGCAGTCCAGTAAACTCCCAAAGAAAAGTCTGGAGCAAGACAGRATACAGATGTAGACTATCCATCAGGAGACTCACACTGAACTGATACAACTCAGCAACTTGAGAGAAGACAGAAATCTGCCAAACAAAACTGCAATCTATGTGGGAGAAGATCTCAGCACATCTGATGTCCTCACTGATGCTCTGTGCTGTTTCCATTGATACTCTGATGAGACTGAAGTGCTAAGAAACCCTTACACTTCAGACCAGAAAAGCACGTACATTGTGTGCAGCAAAAGGAAGTACATAAATTCTGAAAACATTCTTTGTGAACAAAACTTAGCAACAAAACAAGTCACAGACTGGCAAAAGGCATCACTACAGTGGTTTAACTTCAGTAATTCAGAAAATGARGCTGTGCTGATGTCCTGCTTGGCCTGGAGCAGCAACAGTCACTGGACTGTCCCTCACCGGTCACTCAATCAACTCCTAATGTGCTGCTTTGGAAAAGTGGATTAAAGCATTTTCTGTAAGGAGGCTGTAAGGTCCTGCTGAACCTTTTCAAACTGTCTTACCTCAAACATCTCCTGCTCTGTCCGTCGATGATCATCCAGGAGCTGCTCCATGTAGGTCAGATTTCGGAATTTTTCTAGGTAAGTACTGTACTGCTCTTGCAGCTGCTCCTCAATCTTCTCRTACTCATCCATGAAAGCAGGGCTGGGGAGAGCAAGCACAAAGTACTCAGTGAAACCGCCCAGAGTTTCTGGGCAAAATGTGCCCAGAAAAGAAGAGAAGCTGGAAATGCTCAAGGCCAGGTTGGATGGGGCTTGGAGCAATCTGGGATAGCAGAAAATGTCCCACAGCAGAGACTTGGAATGAGACGAGCTTTAAATTCCTTCCAACCAAACTATTCTGTGATTCCAGGAATCTACAAAGTACCACCCTGTATATACACAATTCTGAAATGCAATTTTGGTTCTGCAGCTTCATTTAAATATCTGCTAAACCAGCCTCAAAACCCTCTTGTTTTTAAGGTTTCACTCTGCTTCAGATACTGAAAGCTCAAGACAAAGCCCCTCACTAAACTATGCTGCAAATTGCATAGAGCAAAGAGAAGGTTTTTGTGTCCCAGTTCCCATTTCCTTCCACACAGGCACAAAGGTAGCACTTTGGACCCCTCAGAAGGCAGTGTTAATTATCCTGCTGTTCCATGACTGCAAAAAGTTAAGTGTGTAGCATGGCTGGCAAATCCCCTTCTTTGCTGGGGACTTGCTACAAATGTGTGCTGAGTCATTATAAGTTTAATTAGACTGTGTGAGGAAGTGATGATGTCATTATATTGAAGAGTTGACTTCTGCACCCCAAAAACCTCTGCTGCTGCTCAAGGCTTCACACCCACCCAATCCACCATCTGCAGAGTGGYACTGATCAAAATGTGTAAGTGAATCCAGGTTAAATCCTCATTTTTCTAATGTTTCCTTTTTTTCTATTAGGTATCTAAACACCTTTATACTTCCAGTATCTGAAAGGGCCTGTAAGGAAGCCAGAAAGGGACTCTGCATCAGGAACAATGATAAGACAAGTAGTAATGGGTTCAGACTGAAAAAGGGGAGATTTAGGTTCCATATACAGAAGATATTGTTCCCCATGAGGGCGCTGAGGCCCTGGCACAGGGTGCCCAGAGAAGCTGTGGCTGCCCCTGGATCCCTGGCAGTGCCCAGAGCCAGGTAGGACACGGCTTGGAGCAGCCTGGGACAGGACAGTGGAATCTGTCCCTGCCCACAGCAGGGAGTGGAATGGGATGAGYTTTAAGGTCCTTTCCCACCCAAACCATTCTGGGATTCCATGATTTTACAGATTTTTCTGGCAGGCTGCACCACTGCCCAGRGGGTCTGATGCTAACAGGGGCTTCAGAATGATTTTTTTAAATTGGTGGTTAACATCAGAAACCTCTGGGAACAGAGGGACTGTTTGCACCAGTTCCATCCTTTCTGTTCATACTCCTTCCTGCAGCAGATAATCAGTTCACGATCTTTACCGAACACTTTGGAGAGTCTGCAGCCTCTTCTGGCTTCTTTCCAGTTCCAATTTCCGTTTTTCAATCTTGGCCTCCAAACTGGCTTCATCCAAAGCCACATTATTCAACATGTCTTTTGTCTTTTGGACTTGTTCCTGAAAGAGAAGGATGGTGAACCGTGGCTGGCACTGGAATAATTATATTTATCTTTCAGATGCTGAACATTGTTCTGGACAATCTCATCTGTGTTTATACTCAACTAGGCAGTGGAAATTAAAAAGTTCTTTGTGGYCAGGACAATGAACTAACTGGGCATTTACAAATGTAAAATACTTGATATTTTTGCTGACATTCTTAGCAAAGGAAAAAACCCACAGTTTTAACTTCAGTTTCCCTTCTCACTGAAAAGGCAGTAAAAGATAGGAAGAAGCCCATCTTCTGGAATACATCTTTTTGTATATATCCAGATGTATACATTCTGGATACATCTTTTTGGGATGTATCTTAATGGAATCATTGAGATGATTTCCARCCTTAATGATTCCATGATTCTCTCTGAATAAACACAATTACAATTCCTTGGTACTAGAAATTTAAAGCTTCCATCATTTTTTCTTTTCTCTTCAAGACACAAGTTAGTTTTATAAAGAACTTCCTATATCTGAATATCTTCATCCTTCTCTAAGTCTTCCTTTATCCATTTTGTTTCAAAATCTGGGAAGAATCTTGAACATTACAACATGTGCTACAGGAACCAGGAGGGGAAGTGGGAATATTCCAGTTGATTAAAATGAGCTGAGACACTCAGCCTGCATATGCTCAAGAAACCAGGAGGGAGAGAGGGAGAGAGGGAGAGGAGGACTTCACTGCTGCAATTCCAGCAGCAGCTGTTGGTCATTGCATGAACTGGGCCAGCATGAACCAGCTGAGTGTGTGCCATTGCTATTTCCCAGGAAGCCAATCCCTCTCTACCATGCAGCTGTCAGTTCATCAGCACTACTGCTGGAATAAGAAATGCACATTAATAACATTTAGTGKTAATACAGACTGCGAGGAGGAGCAAAACAGAACAGAAGATTGCCTGGAATATCTATTGATTATCCACTGGCTGCTTAAACCTGGAACTCCACTCCTTGAAATTACTCACTGGGACTGGGTACAGGTTGCATTAAATAACTAATCAGTAGGAGCTAATTAACCTCCTCCTCACACAGTGCTGAAGGGTCAGAAATTCAGGAACCCAAGCACTGGAGCAAGGACAGTGCTGGTAAGTGTAGGACAGACAAGAAGTCCTTCAAACCAAGAACACAGGGATGCCCTGGCAGGGCACTCATCAGCACAGGSCCACCTCTGCTCACTCAGCCCTTGGCCAGCTCAGCTACCCTGCTCCAGGGCCCAGCTTCCCAACTCCAGAGGCACCAGCACCTTATGAGTTACCCAGGTCACTCCTTGCAGCCCTGACTCTGCAGAGCTCACAGGGCTCAGACAAGGTAGGGGGATGCAGATTTCTGTGCTGATTTGGGCAATTCTTGTCCCTCCAGTAGAACTTTTGGGGTGAAGCTMCMAACAGAATCAGGGAATATGACTACGTGTTTTCTCCCAAGAGAGGGGGCAAGTGCAGCTCTCTGATTCATGAACTGRAGGAATGTTTGTGCACAGGGAACCAACAATACTTGATGAACCCCTGTTCACATTTCTGATGTTACCAAAATCTGTATTAGCCATTAACTAYATTCAACACTATTAACCCACCTGGTGCAGCTGCAGGTGATGGCTTTGCCATTCTTAACCCCAGGCTGTTGATAAAAAGAGCTAATTTCTTCTTGCATCAGAGAAATTATAATTTTGCAATCAAATAAATAACATTTTGCTTACCAGAACACTGTTAATGGCAACTTTCATCACCTTYTCAGCCTCATTTATCTCCAAAGGTCTGGCAATAGATTCTGTCCTTGCTTCCTAGAAAATAAAAATGCACCAATTTATTTAAACACTACACAAAGGAACTAATTTATGCAGAAYTGAGGGTGATCAAGCAACAATGATAGGATCATCTGCATAATAAATGGGTTAGGATTTAGTGTTTATTCACCAAGGCTGAGATGATTTASAGAACAGGAGATGATGAAAAAGTTAAGTGAGTTGAGATTAGCAGGGAGCAATCAAGGCATGTTTTCAAACCCAGGTGAGTGCTGTGTCTGATTGCAGGTATTCATGAAGGCAGATTTTAGGCAACTGCTCTGGTTTTACATGTGCAGTGAGGAATGCAAGGGGGGACAGAAGATTCCATCACCTTTACAGCACAACCCATGAAAACAGCAGTGCAGGTAGAGGAACACAGCGTCCKGAAAGTGTGAAGCAGCAAGGACCATGAAGCCACCAAACCATGCCAGGCAGGTGGACACTCAGCACTGACCCTGCCARAGCTCCAGGAGCCTTTGGACAACGGTCTCAGGCACAGGGTGGCATTGTTGGGTGTCCTGTGCAAGGCCAGGAGCTGGACTGAATGATCCYTTTGGGTCCTTCCCACTGAGGACATTCCATGTGCCTCCCCTGCTCATGTGAGAATTGCACGCTGCAGATGCAGGGATTTATCTGACTCTGATAACCAGGTGGGCCAGACTCCTCAGAAAACCCCAGAGGTTCTTCTTTAAATGCCAAAAGATTAAAAAAAACCCCTCCTCTTCCACTCTCAGCAATTGTGGAGGCACATGGGCTTGGATCTGTCCTTGTCTAATCGATGCCTTAAACACTGAGCTGGTCATTATATAAAAACTTTTAATTACTTGCTTGGCACTTGGAGGGGAAGAGAGAATTTAGCAGCTCAGTGTTCCTAAAACAATCTTACACTGACAACACATTTGGTAACAGGTGGATAAAGATGGAGAAAGCATCTCTCTAGAAAATATTTGATTAAGAACCTAAAAATGTTTTGTACACATTGCCACAGGCTGTACCCAGCTCACCACAGGAGGAATTCTGGAAGCAGATCCAATAACTTTGCTAAGATGCCATGCCAGAGTGTCCAGATTGCACAGCTCAGTCTGTGCAGAGCCTGCTCCCTCCCCACCAACTCCAGCCCAGGCAACTGCAGGGTGAACCCAACCTGGGAGCTCATCCAGCAAACAAAAAAGCAGCTTTTTGTGCTGATCCTCTGCTGGATGAGGTCTTTGAACAATCCCAGCATATGTTGCACCAAGGTTTGTTTTCCTGGCATGAGAAAAGAAGGGGAACAAACATTTATGGTGGGGAGAGTGACAGGAGTCACATCTGTTGGTGGCAGCGACAGCTTACACTGCCTCAAGTGCTCATGAAAATCCCTCTGTCCACAGAAAAATACWAACTCCAAACAGGAAAGTTAGTTTGAATGAAAACAAAATACCAAAACTCTTGCAATACAAACTCCCAAATAATTCCACGGGTAGATATTCTTGGAGAAGGGTGGGGAACAATAATGTAGCTCAGTTACTATTTTGGGAACATTTTGCATTTCAGAAGCTCACCAAAATCCCTGTTTATTTGTGAGGCCTTTGCCAGGACCAGCCTGCTCTGGCTTCAGAGAGGTCTGTGCCACAGAGCCAGTACACTTCAAACAAAATACCAGGGGAAAGGGAATTATTGTCCTTTCCACTTGCAAAAGAGCTCAAAGGAACAGCAAAGACTTTGGTTTTCATTATAAACAACTCCCTCACCAACTCCCCTCCAGCAGCCTGGCRAAACACCCCAGAACATGCACAGGGCACTGCACTGGGCAAGGAACTGATGGGTCTGGAGAAACTTCTGAGGATCTGCCCTTTTAGATGGAATAATTTATGCAAGTTTGATGTCTTTTCTTCTTCTTTCTTTCCTCTAACATCCTTGAAGTTTCATGTACAGACAACAGTCTTCTACAGAAATCCACATTATTTTCCTAAACAAGTTTCACTCCTACAGTCACAAGCACCTGGAAAAAGCTGTCAGGGCAATGCAGAGCAGTGGAAATGCTGGAATTTGAATTTTCAGACTGTGGAATCAGGATTAAACTGGAAAAAGAGAAGGTCAGGGCAATTAACCCCCTCATACCCCAAGAGATGGAGAGGAAAATCCTCTATGCACAAAGCCCTTCCCTAAAACTCTGCCTTGAAATGTGCATTTTGCACTTCACTGTTACAACAGTGCCACTAACCTAAGTTTAACTCCCTGGAGTAGTAAGTCTAAGTGGAAAAGATATTAAATATTATGGAAAAATAGTAATACATAATGGAAATATAATGGAAAAAGAAATATATTTCAAATCTCTTGAAACCACTGACTTATTTTTTGTGGATGTCTGTCACAGGTTCCCTGGGTTACTGCCACTGGGCCATTTCCTGTTACCCTGTGAACACWCTCAGAGAGGAAACTCTTATTTTTAATATATCTTTTTAAGAAGGACCCTTGCAAATGCACCCATCTTTTCCTTCATTGGGAATCTCCTCCTAAAAGTTTCATTCTCAGTGAACAATGAAGAGTCACTATTGCAAAACTCATTCTGCAAATATGCCCAGTGAAGCATTTTCAGCTGGTAACAGATTTCCATTTTTATGGACCAAAAGCTGATGGAGCAGCTTCCTGTGTGCCTGATGCATGGAAAAATGGATGCATCCATCCTCCAAACTGCAGGACGGAACCAAGCCAAGTAATTAGGCATGACCAGCACACAAGTCAGTGCTGATAAATGTGGTGTAATAACACGTACTGATGTGCTCAAGGTCTAGCACAGGTTTCTAAACACCTTTTTTTGTGGTTAGGAACAGAAATTAGAGCTTTTTTTCTAACACACTGGTCTTTCTGTGGCTGCCCCATCCCTGGAAGTGTCCAAGGCCAGKCTGGATTGGAGCAYCCTGGGACACTGAAAGGTTTCCCTGCCCATGGCAGGGGTGGAACRGGATGATCTTTAAGGTCCTTYCAACCCAAACCATCCCATGATTCTTTTTCTGAGGTTTTGACCACAAGTGAAATCTTGGTTTTCAGGATTTGTAAGGCTGATGCACACAGCAGTGACCTCTTCACTCTCACTTTTAAAGGAAAAAAGAGCAGGGTTGGAAAGGACTGTAAAGCTCATCTCATTCCAGCTCCCTGCCATGGAGTTGAAGCTGGGACACCTTCCACAGGATGTAACTGGTTCCCAAAATGCAGGAGAAAAGTATCACCCACCACTTTACAGCTGATGTCGTATCTTTAAGCTAAATACTCTTGGGAAGGTCATATAGAATAATTTCTTACTTAAAATGCATGCACACAACTGCAGTTATGGTTAAAACAATCTAATATACAGGCCAGTATTGATTCAACTTCCGATCACAGCTGCAAGGGTTAATTCTGGTTTCCCACTTTGCAATAAGCCCTGTCCTCAAAAATGATAGGTCAGGTTTGGGTTAGAAGCAGGACTGTTYGAAAAAACTGAAGCAAACCAAGTAATTCCCCAGAGTTCTGACAATTTCAAGTTACAAAGTTCCACTAGAAATCCTACGTGTGGCAATTTTGTAACCACAGACCAGGAAATGAGAGAAATTCATTTATCAGCCTCCCCCAGGCAGAGTCTGGTATCCAGAAGTAACATTTGGCAGACGGAAAAATGCTTCCAACATTCCCAATAAAATGATTTTTTTGCAGTTAAGTTCCAAAGAGCAGAGAACGATGCAGCCATGTCTGAAATCACATCTCCCTCTCCCCTCGAGCAGCAGTGGAGGGAGGAGGAGGGGCTCTTTRATATAAAAGTTGGGAATAAAAGATCCAAGTGAAATGTCCTTTGTGGCAAGGCTTTGTGCTGGAATTGACACTGCCTGGGTCTGAATGCCTTTAGCTCTGAAGAGTTTAATTCCAGCCTGTCCAGCTGAAGTTGGTAATGAGATTCTTGGTGACTTCCATCGGCTGGGAACAAGCTGGAGCAGTGGGCATACATAACAGTAACAGGGAGCAGTGCCCTGTACTCACTCCAAAATTCATCCTCCACCAAGTGGCAAACACTTCATGTGGCTGTTAAAAGCTTTAATCTACCAAAGTCACAATTCCTTTATTTACAGGAAGGAATACAAGGAATAAACAGTTTGTTCAAGGTTACAGACGGGCTAAGTGCCAAGAGGAGCATAAGAAAACAGACCCAGTGCATTGTCCATCTTCAGCACAAGCTAAAAACCTTTAAAAAAATAGATTATTTTCATTTTTCTTCAGTTTTACAGGGCTTCCATCTAATTTAGAGGTAAATACAATGAAAACAAGCCTGAGAAGGTCAGAAATCCTTCTGCCTGCCTCCAGCASAGTTTTCTTCTAGAATTTTTTTTGCTTCATTATCTTCTTGGGTCCAATAATTCAGCAAGTCTAAGCAGGGCAGCTTCCTGCTAATGTGGCCACAGGACCTCTGGTAGAAGCAGAGTAGGAGGCACTCAGAGTCTTAAACAGCCAGGAATTTTCTCCTTTTGGATTTCCAGTGTCAGATAATTCAAGAGAACCCTTCCTCAACTAAGCACACCAACTTGAAAGTCTCACTGCTGTTTTACTGTGAGCTGAAGACTGATTGGATCAGCTCATCAGCCTTCCCTTCCTCCAAAGGTGAATCTGGCCATTTCCCCTCCTTGCCATATTTTTAGGACACAGAGCACCACTGGCTTTCCCAACATCTTTTCCCCATGATCCGAGGAAAGGGAATGCACAGGGAAGAAGTGCTGCATTTTGCCTGAGTGCTGACATCAATTCTCTTGTATTCTTGATTTGGGGTTTGACAGCCTTAATCACAGACTGGTATTTTCAACTTCTTATTTTCTCCATCTATTTAGAACCGTGTAGGAAGACACAGAAAGAAATCCAAACAAAATCTCTCATCCCCACCTCAAAACTAAATCAACCCCCACCTTCTCCACACAAAAAAGAAAAGCAGAACTCAACACACCTGGTTATTCTTCCAAAAGAACTGTAAATATTCTGAAAATTAAACTTCCATAGCAATGAAAGGCAGAGAAGGTGCCCCTGCCAGGAAAGGAAAGAATTAAGATGAAGATGTATTTCTCCATGCATGGAATTGGCTTTTCATTTAGGGACCTCACTGTGTGGTACCAAACCCATTCATCAGTTCCACTAAACTCTACAAATYCCACAGAAATTTGCAATTTCTGTGCTCCAAGACTTGGACCAGCAAAACTGGAAACTGCAAATTACCTTCTAAATGTAGGGATTCAATGTGCCTTAAAATAAAAGTTCTGTCTCCAGCAATGCCAAAGGACACCAATAACCTGTGCTCATCCACAGCTGGGCTAGAAACAACATATCCATGGAATTCAGTAATKACATTTGYGATTTCATCTGACAATACAGCTTTGGGGTTTGTTTGGKTTTTTTTCTCCCACATAACWCAACARCACAATAGTCTGAATTCAGCAAACCCTGTAGGTTTTGCTTCTTCCTCTGTTGTTAATTAAATATTCTTTTTTTACATTATAGATTAACCCTGGAAGCAGTTTAGAATTACAGAATAACTGTATATTCAGTCAGGGAATCATGCATTTGCGAAGGCTTCAGAAAGGCACAGAACCACATTTCCAAGAAATCAGACTCTGACTCTTCCCCATAAAATATGCACATACATTTACAGCTTAATCCATCTCCAATGAATGTAATGGAACCATTCCCTAAATTCTTCTCTAGCTGAAATTTGTTTTCATTCAGGAAGTAATTTATTTTTTAAAGARGTGCTTCATGACTTGGAGCAATGAAATTTATTTAATGTATGAAGCTTTTCTACACAGTTTCTATACAAATTATGTGCAAAAATACTCTAACAGAGAAGGTAAAGGTTGTGGAGCAAATTAGAGTCAACATTTCCAAATGAAATACTGAGTTTTACTTCACTTTTCCCCAAYGATCTTTCCCCAAAAGCTGCTCAGACTATGAAAACAGATCTAGTCAACACATTAGTGCCAAATGCTGGCATTTCCTTTACAGTTCCTGGAAAATGAAGCCATCTTCACTTAGGATAGAAGTAAGATTTATCATCAATCTGTTTAAGCTTAGGTAGGAATAACCTTCCTTTAAATATTTGGAAATGAATGGATYGGAAAAAGAAAGAAAAAAGAGGTTCAGGGAACATAAAACTTTCATGTTTTCAAATTCCTTTAAACATGATGATAACTGTTGATGCATTTTTGCACATGCAACAGATTTCAGGAGATCAAATGGAATAAAAAACGAAACCACACTGCTCCCCTGCCCTTCAAAAGAACAAACCCTATGGCACTGCCACTCAGTGTGAGCATTAATTACCCAGGCAGTGTCAAAAGGAAATAATGAATGGAAATCAATAATCTGCACATTAAAAAGTAATAAAAATAAGCTTGAATTAATGGCAACTAATTTGGTATCTACCAGCAAAGCTCTGCTTCCCAACACAAAGCCAGAATGAGCTGCAATTCTTCTCCATCTGGAATGGGGTGGGAAGGGCAGGCAGAGGATGCCATTCCTGAGGTCTCCTGAGCACCTTAGCACCCTGTGAAGGATCCAGGGAASATATGGCAGATGAGGAAGGGCAATTCCTTACTGCCCTCAGTGCTGGCTACGTGTGACCCCAGACTCAACAGTGATGGGAAAAAACAGCACTTGCCTTTAAGCCTCTCATGTGATGGGAAAAATTCATACTCTTAAGTGAAAGGCAGAGTTAGGGGCTAATAATTAAAAATTACAAATTCCACTGCAAAACTGGTTCCTGCAGCCTCCTGACTTTTAACCTGAAATCTGTTTGCTTTGCTACAYGCTCAAGCCTCAAGTTCGTCACATGCTCATGGACCAAACTTGACATTTAACACACCAGCCAAAACTGGGTCCTTCAGGTTTAACAAATCCCTGCAGAACCTTGGAACCGGCCCCAAATCATAAGGAACAGAGCTCAAAAGTCTCTTCTGCTGCTCTCTGGAAGCCTCCCGTGCTGTCATTGTCAYCTACATTCAGAGCTGATGACACAGAAGGTCACCTTGCCGAGAACAGCATTTCTTCAAGACAACAAGTTCCATCTGCCAAACCTTTTTGCAAACCACAGTCTGGACAGGATTAGCTGGCCTCCTCTTGTGCACTCAGCCACAAGGACATGTGCTCTCTTCTCTCTTTAAGAAATCCCATCTTTTAGAAATTGTACCTTTAAATAGGCTCCCACTCCAGAGCTCTTTATGGCCCCAGTGAGAAGTGGCTGCACTGAAGCACTTTCTCATCTCTTCATTTTTCAGCTCATGCTTTCAGCACTCTCCACTTGTGCCTGGCCTTTTTTCCAGAGCCCAGTTCTAAAGTCAGCATCCTAAAAGCCTTGATTTCAAGAGATTAAACMCCACCAAATTCCAAACCGATGCCTGAGTACTTTTAAAAATGCCTTAACTGATCTATATTTGACTTTTAGCTGAGTTACAGGGATGCTGTACACACAAAAGGCTTCAATGYTCCATTAAAGGAAATATTAACACATCACATAGCAGCTGTGTGAAAACTCCTTCAAAGCCAAGAAATTAAGCAAAGTGATTAACAGTTCTGTGACATTTGTGCATGTTGAATTAAACTGGATTATCACATCCCTCTGTCTTTTGAAATAATAATGCCCTGCACACCACCCTGATGGATGAATCCAGCAGGAAAGGCAGTGTTCCCAGTGGAAGCCTTTGAAACACTTGTACTCCATCAARCAAGGAGCTGGGAGCATGAATTGTTGAGGTTCATTGTTTACAGCTCTTAAGGGTGCACTCCCTACAGCTCAGACACTGCAAATCTGAACATTTCCAACGTCATGCAGGGTCTCCCTCCCTTAAAGTCTCTTTTCACAAAATGAAGAACCACCAGCAGATAAAGGCACTGGAGAAAATAACAGCAAGACTGCCTGGCAGTGTGTCATGGACTTCATACAACAGCTTTTGATTTTACTTCTTCACTTCTCCAGCTAAGCTGCTCCATGTACCCTGCAGGCTGTGATGCCTCCAGCTTTTGCCTCAGAGATAATGAGTCTTGCTCTTGGAAAAACAACAGCATTCATCATTTATCTCTTACAATATATCCATCCCCACCACTGCAGCCTGCACATGTATTTCCTAACAGTCTCACAGAGAGTATTTCAGTTTCCTGCTGAAGAGAAAATGCCAAGCTGTTCTCTCAGGCTCTCTATAAGCCAGGCATGAAYAGCAGTGGGAAGGAAATGCAAAGTGTCAGAACCATTCCTTCAAACTCACAGAATATTCATGTAAGATGCAGCCATTAAGAAGAATTGAGGCTTTTTCCCTTTTTTCTTTGGGGCACACAGTGAACACAGGTTTTTCCATGCTCTCCAGTGTGTACTTACCCTCAGTTCCACTTCTTTGCCAAGTAAGTCATAAAGGACTGCTCCTTTGGAGGTGATTTCAGAAGCAAGCTGTCTAGCTGCCTTCAGGTCAGCAATCTGGGAACACAGCAACAGCACTGAGTAGCAGCAGAATCTCCAATATCACAAAGAAAATCTATGACATTTCCCATTTTGACAGCAAAACTGCACAGGAGRTCAAAGCTCTACTATAAGCTGTGCCTTGGAAGCAGAATGAACTTGTCTCTTGGCTKTGAAAACAGACCAGGTGAGGCATGGTTGAGATAAAGGTTGCTGAGTGAAAACCTGAACACTTTAGACCAAGAAAAAAAACCACAAATCTCAGTAATCACTAATGAGCATTAATCATCTTCAAGTGTTTTTTTACCATTTCTTCAGAGAGACACACCAGATTTACACAGAGGAGAATCATCTGTGGATCTACCATTTTTTCTCAAGAATCATAGGAACAGAAAATTGTGGAATGATTTGTGTTGCAAGAGACCCTAATGCCCATGCAGTCCCACCCCCTGCCACAGGCAGGGACACCTTCCACAGAAGTAGGAACAGAAATTCCTCTTATTTAACAAAGTGCAGGGTTACCCTTTTAAAAAAAATATATTTAGAGAAGGTGCTTTTAAAGTATCTAGAGATGGCTTTTATTTTAAGGGCTTGAACAGTTTTGATATCTGTTAGGGTCGCATGAAGATTTCCATTTCCTTCAGTGCAAATGGGCTAAAAATCAACTTTCAGTCAGTATTTCGCAAGCTCCTCCTGATGCAAAAGTTTAACAGGTAGAAAATAATCTTTATTCCAGCCTACTCCAATAYTTCTATGATTTCAACAGCATTTCAATACAAAGAGAACCAATTTTGTGCCACTGTTGCCTTGTATTACACTTCTGGTTGAGAATTCAGAGATTAAAATCAGAGAATCACAAAAACTCACTCATGAAATGAGTTAAAACCCCACCTACTACCTTGCAAGAACATTCTCCATTTAAATTTCAGCTAGATGAGTTTTCCCTAAGCGAACACAAGTTTTTCTTACTTTTGAGCCCAGATCAAACTTGAACTTGCTGCTGTCTTCCTCTGTGAGCTCTGCACGCTCCCCTCCCTGGGTGTTCATGGCCCCGTAGAGCACAGAGGTGACCTTGAGCAGCTCCTTCACAGCATACCCATCTGCCTGRTACAGCCTCTTGGTGTTGAGCTTGATGTGAGCCTTGGTAGCCTTTGAAAAGAAAGAATGAATTCAGCAGTCCCAAAGGACAAAATCCTCACTTATCTTCACTCCAAAGCCCTTTTTGGGGGCACCAGTCTCTGCRGTACAGAATAAATCCTCCTGTTTGGACACCCAGTTTGCCTCATCAYAACACTGGTATTTCTAGAAGAAATTTTTCTGAAACCTGTGCACTTTGTGCATGTCAGAACATCTGCAGAAAAACCCTCAACCTATCATTTCTTCTCCGAATAAACCCTGTGCACCACTTAAATTCAAATTAAGTTTAAATGGAAAGTAAGTGCTGCCCAGGTCTTGTGATGATGCTGCAGAGAGGTAAATTTCACCTTTAATGAGTTGCAAGAATAAGATCAATTATTGTAATTTAACTGTCTTCTCTTCCAGCAGCACCTTCCAAATGTTTTATTGTTTCTCTCAAATTTCCCCTTGCTATGATATTAGTGATTTTATTCCCTTGTCTCTCATCTCTGAAAGGTACAGACAGAGCAGTAAGGAAAAAAAAATACTAAAAATTTAATATTATCCCATTGTACTTCAAAATAATAAAGGGGGAAAACAACCATCTGTCACAGAAAGGACACAAATGTTCCTGAAATTTCTGAGAAGTTTGTATTAGAAATGAATAGCCCRAAGGAGCCAACCCCGAATTCCAGATTAAACTTTGAGGGAGTCTTCCTGATCGCATAACTAAACAAGGAAGCAAAAAAACCATCTTGATCACTAGCTATGGATACAAAAATTAAGCTTTAAAATGACACATTAAACACAAAACCTAACATCTTATTTTCAATGTATTTTTAAGATGAAACCTGTGCTGAAATGTTTCTCCTTTGGGAATGCTGTGGCAGACAGAATCTGTCCATGAGTGACTGAGGGTATTAAACAGCTTTGGGTTTACAGTGTTCCTGGAAGGAATTCCCACTCCCCTTGSGCTCTGGCAGAGCAGGATCTTCAAGCTGGGTAAGAGACTCAAATATGACAATATTTGGTGCAAAGTTTACTTGCCTGTGAAACTAAAGAGAGAGAGGATGACATCCCAAACCATGGATTTACCTCTAGCTTTTCAAAAGAAACAAAGTAAACGGATGTGGGCCATGTTTATTCAGGTGTATTTTGTCAGACTCTGTGACTTTAAAACCAGATTTTAATTTCCAAAAAAATTTTTCCTTTTGCCTCTCCCATCCCAAAATCTCAGTCCAGCAGAGAATGACTCTGTATCTATTTCCAGTGACAGGATCCAAGGGAATGGCTGGAGCTGTGTCAGGGGAGGGTCAGGCTGGRTATCAGGGAAAGGYTGTTCCSCCAGAGGGTGGAGGGGCACTGAACAGGCTCCCCAGGGAATGGGCATGGCCCCAAGGCTGCCAAAGCTCCAGGTTCCAACTCAGGATCTTCTGTGATTCCTGAAAATTGAAACCYGAACTCCCAGAACAGATTCCTGATGTTGTGCACCCGGAGCTGGGGGAATACGAGACTCAGTACAAAAAAAACCCTGATTGCTTTTGAAATGTTGTTATCAGAACTACCTCAAATGAATCAAGTGAAAAGCCAGATATGTTCACCTCCCTCCCCTTTCAGCAGGAGAAATCTAAAAAATTAATTGTAAAAACAGCAAGCATTCCATTTTAGGAGAAGTGGTCATTAAATTGCCAGACTCTGTTAAACATCCCCTATCCAAAGAGGACTGATGCACAGAATTATGAAGGATGGTGTTAGAGACAGAAGTTCCAATTTCARCTCCATTCACCCTCAGGACAGTAAAATCAATGTCTAGTAAGAGGAAAAAAAATGGGCTTTCATTCAAAGGCTACTTAAAAAGAGAAAAAAATACACAGACAAGTACATTTTTTTTTCAGAACGGCACAATGGCACTGCTGAGTCAAAAAGACAACTTCTGGTTTGGAAAGTCACCTCCAGCATTTCACATTTGAGATGGTCACCTATTTGACTTGTTACWTCATTTTATAACAATTCTAATTTTAAAGAACAATTAAAACCYACCTCTACTTATTCTGAAGATCAGACAGTTAAAATGCAACAGAAAATAATATAAATATGCAGCAAGAATGGCATCAACAGCTAGAAAATTTGCTTGAMTTTGCAATCTGCTTTATTAATATGAAGCCCATATTTGACTGTGATGTCTGAATCCTCCAAGAGATTTTGTGCCCTGAGTTGCTGAGTTTGTTTTCATGAATGGATCTCTATGAGATGAACTCATCAGAGGCTTTTTGCTGCACTCCAAATTTGGATCTGAGTGGGCTCAAGCAGGAGCCAGGTATTGGATCCAATTAGGGCAGCTCTAGGGTGCCAAATGATTAAAAACCCACCTAAGGCAACCTTCCAGACACTTCAGAACTTTTGGGTCTGGAAAGGAGACATTTGCTAAGTTCTTAAACTGCCAGGAACACAGAGCAGTACCTAATTTGTGTGGCAAATTAACACCTCTTTACTACTTGTTCAGCAAAGCAGAGCAAAGCTCCAGCAATATTTCCTAATGATGGATCTGTCCTGACATTCTCTCCTGAGACAGTTCTGTCTCCATCAAATCTCCCATCTGCCTATGGATGCATAAAGCCATTAACTCCTGGAGAAGATAATTGTGGATTCCATGGACAATGAATTATTAAGAAAATGTCTACAAGCTTTTCTCATCCTGAAAATGCTGAAAACCTACAATAATCCCCACATTAACCTGTAATATTAACTGAGACTAAGTACAGTATGATTAAAGTAATTTCCATTCATTTCATTTTCTGAATTATATTATGTAATTCTCCAAAACCGTTGGGATTTCTGACATGGAATCAGTTATTGAAAAGCACTACATTATTTCTGCTTCCATACTTGAGCTTGATTTGGAGGGGAGAAACCCTTCCAAACAAAATAAATGTGTTGACTCCATATTACGATGCTCCACGGCTCAAAAGTACATTCTAATATGTACAGGAAGGTTCAATGCTCTGAACAGGGCAAAATTAAGAATTAAGAGAATTTATGGTGCACATTATTCACAAATGACAAGGGAAGTATGGGTAAAATACAATTTTAATATATTTTTAAATTTATAAAAAGATTATTGTAATTAATCTTTGGTATTAGCATGAAGACTTCCATCACTTCCAGATCCTGCAGCCCCAGTAATTTTCATTATCTAGGTGTGTGATAACTGCAAAGGCTCACAGCACTTCAAAATGACATGAATTCTATGAAGGCAATGTTATTTAATTCCAAAAGGCTAAAGAAATTGATGGCCCAATCCAAACATTTGCATGCATAAAAAATGTGATCTAACACATGCCTTGATCAATGGGAAATCCCATACAACATATACCAATATATGATTTATATCATAATGAAAACATCAGGAGTTGTAATTATTCATGCACATAAAAGAACCACACATCCCAAGTTAGCAATAGCCATGATGGGATCTCTTCTAAAACAATTCCAAAGGCTTAAAAACATTTCCTATCTACAGCAGTTTCTTCTACTGTCACCTTATTATAAATMAGAAGGGATAAGGATGAATATTTTTTTAGATCCCAATCTTGTATTTAGATCTCAATTTAGATTCCAATATCRTATTTAGATCCCCAGAGAGAAATACAGGATGTCAGTAGCAGCATGCCCTGGCCTCTTCAAATTTCCACCAGCACAAGACACAGGATCACAGAATCATGGAGTGGTTTGGGAAGGGACATTAAAGCTCATCCCCTGCCATGGGCAGGAGCATCTTCCACTACTCCAAGTTGCTCCAAGCCCCATCCAGCCTGGCCTTGGGCACTTCCAGGGACAAAGCAGCACAAGAATGCAACACAAACTCAGCCACCCCTTGCAGGGAAACTCTGTGGGGTTAAGATGGAAAGCACTAAAGCTGACATGGGATTTCAGATTTTCAGAATTTCAGCCCAAGCATAGCTTGTGGGCAGACTCACCATGAACTGAGCCACGGCCTTAATGAAGAAAACACGGTCCTGCTCTGTCTCCACATCCCCAGGAATGTCACTCTGAGGTTCATACCTGTGCAAACAACACGTGGAGATCACAACAAGATTCTGGCAATATTAAAGGGGTTGGTTCATACATGAGGCAAAACAAAACAAGCATGAACAAGACTGGAAAATAAACATGCAGCTCCCACTGCAGACTGGGGCATCCAGACCCTGCACTGCACACAGTGGGTTTGTACAAACTGCAGGAGCTGTCAAACMTGACACACTGCACAGGTTCATACCCAGAGAACATCTCAAATAGACTCCTTTCACAAGTAATGCAAACTTGCAAAAAAAAAAAAAATTGAAATCTGTGAAATGCTTAAAAAAAACATGAGTGAGATGCAGAAACTTCTAGAAGTGCCCAGTCCACAGGAAGCAGGGAAGAAGAAAGGAAAAATTCAGTAATTTGGACTCTCAGTGTAACAGCAGCACATTAAAGATTTAAAACTATTTAGGCAACTTAATCCAACTAATTTTGAATGCTTGTTAGTACATCCCTACTCATTACCACTGCAAGAGTATTCAGCAAATTTCTGATGGCTTGGTAATTAAACTTAATGGATACTAATTATGAATCCAGGCCAAAAAATAGCAATCAGGTAAACAGTTTTGTTTTCAATTGTAATATTCTACCTTCTAAGCTTAAAAAAACCTAAATTTTGCACTTAACAGGGAGAGAGAAGATAACATGTAACTCAAATAACACTTGAAGATCCAGAAATATGTAACCAAAGTGTAACAATCGGTTCAGTGGGTGTAAAGCTGCAAGAGTTGCAGATTAAAACCAAATCATTTTATTTCTTTTAAACACGATGTGAATGCATCACAATACCAGGCTGAACCAACAGCTGTAGCAAAAAGGCAAAACTGGATGTATTTTGGTGAAGATCACCCTGTTTGGGTACAGGGTCAGACAYGGGAAGGATGGCTGTGGAATTCAGAGAATATGTGCAAGAGACAGAAGCTACTTTTGAATGAGTGTGCTCAAGTCAGGGTGTAACCTCTGCCAACACTGTCAGTGTTTTCTACWCCAGGCTGCAGAATTAAACTAAAAACCTGCAAACTACCACATTTCCATCTGGTATTTAGAAGACCAAGGCTCAAAGAATGACTAAATATCCCTGAGTTCCCCAATTTCACACCAAACCATCAGCTTCAAGCATATGCCCCGTGTCCAAGCATCGGCCCCAAAATTTTTTGGCCTCCTCACCAACCTTTTCACCAGCCACAGCAGCACTTCCGMCACAAGCATGAAATTTGGGGTGTGGAAATTCTCCATGGATATGAGTCGCGGATACCCCAGCGCCCTCATCATCTCAGTAAAATCTGAAAAATGAGGARGAGCAGGGATTCCTTCTAATATATCCAGCAAGGGTTTTGCCAGAATACCAYCTCTCATAGGGTGCTGCTTAGTTACCATAAGATATACCCTGTGCAAAGCACTATTCAAAAAAACCAAAACCTAAATAATTAACATAAATCGTACCACTCCAATAGAAAACACGCTAAAGTGAAACCAGGAGTTTTTAACGAGATTCACTGGGCTGAAACAAGGCTGACACAGCCTCTCCCTGCAAACACAACATTAGACTGGGTCCCCTACGAGCTGGGGGATCCCCCCGTGCAGGGCTGCGCCACCCCCGATAGCGGGGACCCCTCCCCGGCAGGGTCCGGCGGRCTCAGCCCCGCAGCCCCCGCGGCACCGCCCGCTGGCAGCTCCGTGCGGGGCCGAGCGGAGCAGGGGGGCCCCGGGAGGAGCAGGAGGGGGTRTCCCGGCCCGGCCCCGCCGCCCCGGCCGCGCTCACTGCGGAGGTCGCGGAACGACATCGCCAACACCCGCGGCCGCCGCGCCCCTGAGGCAACCCGCTACGGCGGCGCGGCGGGGCCAA
>NW_026623402.1:1348348-1349900 GCF_030028575.1 Malurus melanocephalus
TCAGACCATGCACAGTCATGATGTTCCTTGTTTTTTTTCTCGTCCTCAAGATCTACAGGTTCCATTTTCTGGCCAWTTGACCCTACATTTGCMAAGTTCTCATTAGTGCATCCTACTGCTTTTTAATACAACATCTACTTGTCTACCTCTGAAGTATAGTTATCTACTTTTGAAATAATTCACCTGGCAAATTTRCTTRTTCAAGCATTAAGCAACTGGTTTAACTATATCTAGTTAGTACACTATATGAGAAGCTATAGCTATATTTAACTAATACACTGTATGAYGCTAATACACTGTATGAAAGCTTATGACAATATATARAAAGCTATTGTATTGTCAATRTATGCAAAGCTATTACATTGTATATAAAGTTTTCAATCAATAGGCCTWATAAAYATCTTGTAACTTGGGCTTAARCCATATAGGCATCAGCACAGAATTGATTGTGTTGGAAAAGACCTGAGAGATCATTGAGTCCAACCTGGGACCCATCCCAGCGATGGCAACCAGACCAGAGCCCTGAGTGCCACGTCAAGGCTTTGCTTAAACAYGYCCAGGGACAGTGACTCCACCAACCCATTCCAATACTRATCACTCTTTCTGGCAAGAAATTCCTCCTAGTATCTAACCTAAATCTCCCTCGGAGCACTTAAGACTATGTCCTTGAAAGGAGTGAGAAGATGTCATTGCAAATAAACTATGGGGACTGCTGGTAGAGAARGSCAGATCCTGAYAGGTGAAAGGAGCAATGGGAGGAACCGTAAATTCCACAGGAATTCCACCAATTGACACAGACTGTTACTGACCCAAGGCAGGGCTAAATCCCTGGACTTAAAGAAAAAGAACAGAGACACAAGGAATAAAAAGGTGGTGATGGGGAGAGRATGCCTGTGAGAAGAGGGTCTGTGTTGGGTGATTCCGGATGCCTGTACCTCTCTAGTCCCTCAGGAAAGGGGGAAAGAGAGAGGGAAATGTGGCTGGGAAATGAGGATAAAAAGCACGCTGCATCCTGTAGAAATAGGAGAGACCCCATGGAAATGCCCCACGGCCTCTCCATTATTGGAATAAAGTTTCAGGACTCCTCTGTGTCCTTTTTGGACATAAAACTGTGGAGTTTGTGGATTAACTCTCCTACCATATCCTTATSCTGGGCCTTATTCCCTGCCAGCAGAGTCTGGCCCCGACCTGGCTGCACTCTCCTGTTAACCACATGCCGAGCGTGACAAAGTACCCTCCCAAAAAGCCTCCACTTCTCCAGGACGAGCTCTCCAGGCACTCTCAGACCCGGCTAACAGGACACGTGTTCCACATGTGCAAATGCTTGTAGGCCTAAATGGGGCACTGCTGAGKCCGTGGCTKGAGYGCYGTGTCCAGTTGTGGGCACTTGCCTCAATTGCAAATGGACATTGAGGGGCTGGAGYGGGTCCAGGGAAGGAAGGGAGATGGAGAAGGGTGTGGAGCGCGTGTCCTGTGAGCAGGGCCTGAGAGAGCCTGGGGAGCTGATGGTGGAGAAGAGGAGGCTTTGTGGGAGGGAACCTTGTCCCGCTGG
>NW_026623402.1:1351633-1372315 GCF_030028575.1 Malurus melanocephalus
CCTCCCTGGTCTGTCCCAGGGGGCCTCCAAAATCTTGGGATGTCCAGGCTTCCCCTAACGGCGTTTGTTGGTCCCTGTGATGCCCCAGTGATTTGTCAGGAGCATCCCTGTTGTGCTCAGACAGACCCACCTGCAATTGCTCTGCTTCATAAACTGCCTCAGTCCACATGATTAAAAAAGTAATCCAAATCAAGGAAAGAGCAATAAATCCTGACAGAATAAAGATTGTAATGAAGTAGTTACATCAGGAAATAAGAGCTTTTTATACTTGGTTTCTCATTATGAAGGTCTTTGAGACACTGTTTTGAGACTGGATTCCTTTTGCCAAAATGGCATGAGACAGGAAACCGACCTTGAATAATTCATCAGTTCAAGAATGCATCAGCAATGCCACTTGTTCAGGGGGATCAGGAAATATTCCCCTGCCCTGCTCTGAGTTACACTCAGTAATCATATAATATGCTGGGGAAAGCCAAAGCTGTAAAATAAATAAATTCCGCAGCTGAGGTAAACACTACACAGAGACTGTCAATAATATGATTAATATTTATATATTAATGTTAGGCAGCATAAAAGTGCTTCTGGAGGTGGGGTGGATGCAGCTTTGAACTGAACAGTGACAGAGAGGTGCAGSCTGTCTGGCAGGAGCTCAGCCTCCATGCACAAAGGATAAACTTTTCTCCGTGCCCATTTCCCTTCTCTAGCAGCCGACATCTGAAGGAAAATGCACCCTTGCTTATTCCCTAGCACAGGACTTAGTTCTGTTCACCTCCATGGAAACACCTCCTCAATTCCACAGTCCACACCCGAGGAATTGGGGTTTCTTTCTCCTCTCCATCAGTACAAAAATGGATATTTTCTTAGAAAGGAAAGAAAACTGGCAATTTTGGTGCAGGTTTCTGTGGCACTGCAGACTTTGAGTACAGTGGGCATACCTGTCAGTTTCTCAACATACAAATTATCAGCTCTGCTCATCTTTCTTTCTGTTGATCCTTTCAGCCATCTTGCAGATGGAATGGTGATTGGGGTATTTTTATTTGGGTTTTTTCTCTTTTTTTCCATTTTTTTTAATTCTTCATATTCTACTATTTGTTCCCCAGAGGCTTTGTAATTGGTTTTGTTTTGTTTTGTTTTGTTTTAGCAGAGCTTGGCATTAAAGCTCCTATCACATATTGTTAGGTCAAATTCTGACAGCTTGCATTACACTACCTGGCAGATGGACCTCAAATAATTTTTTTCCCTCTGGTAACAAGGAACTAGGCTTTGTCAGGAGTTGATGCTCCATGAGATTCCCATGGGGCAAAAATTTAAGATGAGGYTCACCTGGACCACACTCACCAAGGGTCAGAGATGAAGATGCTCCAAGGGCTGGAACATAAATGTACTGTGAAAATATGATCAAGTGAGAATATGAGTGATTTTTAGCCTCATTTCTCTAATGCATTTTAAACAGGAATAAAAAAAATTGCATTGAACAGACATTCTGCAGATTCTTCAAGTACAAACATCGGAAAATGCTCATTGGTGCCTGCCCTCCTGGAGAAAAAAATGGGTAAAAAGTCCTCAGGCTTGTTTTGCATTCCAGGAAAACCTTCATGTGAAGACACTGCACATTTCAATATACTCTAAGTCAGATTTCACATCCTGTGGGGAAAAAAAATTTAAAGTGAATGTGGTTGTGATGGTGGAGAAAATATGAGCTGCTTCTGCTGGGTTGTTTCCCAACCTCCCTGTTAGATAAGGTTTTAGCTTTACAAACAGCTTGAAAGGTTGGGAAGGGAATCTGTCAGATCGTTTGTTCAGAGAGGAGCTGCTGCTGCAAAAAAAAAAAAAAATTCCCCAAAACCAGGCAGGATAGGAAATGATGAGGTTTTCACTTGGCCAGTTCATAGAATTGTACAGACAGTCCATGCTCAGGTTCTTGCACCCACTTTTGTCTTTTACTTCCRAGTTGGGCACCAAGTATTGCTCTTCCAGTCACAGCCTCCCTTATTTCCCACCCAGGACATTAATTTTCATCTAAATTCTGTTTTCATGCYTGGACTTCTGCCTCATTCACAGGATCTGAGGTTTCTGTTTGCTGATGAGGGCTGGCTCAGCTCGCAGACTTGTTGCTCTTAGAAGAGTTTCATGAGCAAACTCCTTCCTTCTCACTTTATTTAACATTAACCTCATCACTCCASAGGTGAAAAAAGAAAAATAACCCCTCCCAGGGGAGGAGAAACAGCCAGGGAACTGCCGGAGGAAGTGAAGTGCTCTTTGTGCCGAGGAATCTGGGGATATCTGRAGGTCTGGGGAAGGAAAAATCCGCAGGAATGTCACGTTCCCTATAATTACAGTGCAGAGCAGCTCTCCCYGTTAATGGGCTGGCATTAGAGGAGAGCTGGGTGCCCAGGATAAGCTGCAGCCCATGGATCAAACACCAGGGGTAATAAATCAACAGCTGCCCTTTGGTGGCTCAGCAGATGAGCAGGAGAAGCTGCTTAGGATGAAAAAGCAGCTCCGAGGAAAGAGATATTCAGATCCATCCCTGTCTGTGTGTGACAGGGCAGCAGAGGAGATTGGCTTCTCATTTATATGCAGTGAAAACCAAAATTCTACTCCCACCCTCCATTAGCTCTTTCCAAATCAAAGTGCCATTTGACCCACCCAAAGGCAGCACTAAATGCTGATTATTCAAAACCTCCCTCATTCCTGGGGACCCAATTTCAAATGGCACAGCACAGCCTGATCTGGAGGCAGCACAGCCTTCCCAGTGAGCCTGGGAGCTACAAGGCACARGGGACCCAAAAATCCTTGTTTTCTCATCAAATATCCTGAGTTGGAAGAGATCCCTAATGATYTTTGGATGGTTTGGTGTGTTTTTCACCAACATTTTGGCCCCTTGGACTGCCTGCAGGGAGAGGCTCAGAGCACAACCAGACAGGGTGACAAGCATAAGGGAAGGACAGGCTTGGAAGGACACTTGGAAGGTGATTTGATAAGGATCACCCAGAAAAACGCTGCTCATGGATAAGGAAACACAAGGCCTGCTCAGCCAATGGGTGACACAAACCCTCCTTGGCAAGATCCTCTTCTCCAGGCCCCAAACTAGGCACAGCCTCTTTAACTCATTGCAACCACAGAATCATCAGGGTTGGAAAAGCCCTCCAAGATCACTGAGTCCAACCATTCCCCAGCACTGCCRAGGCCACCAATAAACCATGTCCCCAGTGCCACATCCACTGCATTAAATGCTTAGGTACAATTCCAGGGGATATTTCCCCATTGTTAAGTATTTTATACCTGCAGTGATCGAGTGTAATCAGCATCCCATCAAAACTAGGGACACAAATGAGCGGAAATAAGAGCAGATCCAGGATTATCTCAAATACTCCTTACCTGTGGAGGTGCCACGTTTGCCTGGTTTTCATCCCTTTCTGAGGGGTGTTCTCAGGGGGAGTTGGAGCCTTGGATAAACAGACGTTGGACAGAGCCAGGTTGGGAATTTTATGTCCCTGTGCTGGCAGAAACTTGTGATCTCAGCAGCAGAATTAAATATTGCCCTGCTGAAAGGTGGGGGGAGCTGGTTTGTCTTCAAGACACCTAAAAACAAATTTGTGTTGAGGAAAGGTTTGGAGTGGCAGCGATGGAGGGGCTTTGGGCAGGGGATGGTGGGCAGCAGGGAGTGGCCGATGGCTGGGCTGGCCCTGGGCACGGCTGGGCTGGCAGAGTCTGCAACCTGCAGGGAGGGTGATCCCAGTGCCCAGAGAGGGGATGGCACAGCTGAGCCCTCCTGTGGAACCGCAGCTCCCAGCAAAGCCAAAGGGATCCCAGATTCCAGCTTCATCTCCTGGCAGGAATCCCAGCTGCAGCAAGCCAGGCACAGTCACAGGGAGAGACAGGCAGGGCCACACCTCACCTGGCAATAACCCCAACCTGGAGCCACCTTCTCCTGCTCCAAAACTGCTCCAGGTGTGAAACTGAGCCCAGGGAAAGCCATTCCTGGTGGAGGAGTCCAACACCACTCCCAGCAGCTCCCTGTGCCTCATCTGTGTCCCCTGCCTCTGCCTGGTGGACAGAGACCTAACAACTTCAGTGCCAAAGCCATTGTGCTGCAGCTCTTACAGGATTTGAGGAAATATTATCCCCCCTCAGTCAGGCAACGAGGATCTCTGGCTCCCTGGACAGGAGATAGATTTTCTCTACACGYTGGATGCCTTCATAAGTCGTTAAGCTGTTGGAAAACGTGTGGTCATGTCAGAAAAACACCCCTGATGGGGATATGTGGGCATCTTTATGAGCAGAGCTGACATGTCTAGCCTGACATCGTTCTTTACTCGACCTCCAGAAAACAGATCACACWGCCAGCACAGCCAGGAGCCAGCCTGAGGTTTCATTAACTCACAGAGAAATGAACAGCTCTCATCCAAAGCCTGTGGAATTGCAGGAGGGTGCTCTGCAGGGTGGGAAGTCTGCAGAGCAGGAGTTGGGGTGCTGCCTGTGCCTTATCAGCAACTGGGTTTGATAACACCCCATCCCCACATTGCCTGCAGCACTCTCTGAGCAAGTCCCTGGAGCTGGTGGTGCCCAGGAGAAGGAGCCCAGACACTTTCTGAGAGCTAAAAAAATCTCAGTTCTGTGGGAAATACAGAAGTTGCTGAGGCAGGAGGAGGGTGATCCACACAGCTGCTCCTGGAGAGCCTCCCTGCATCAGCAGGAACTGGAGTGGGTGTGGGAGAGCAATAACCAGGGATGACACAGCCTCCAATTTACACAGATTAATGGGCCCTTTTGGCATCAGAAGGGGCAGTCACACACAAGCAGCCCTGGCTAACACAAAAATCCAACAGGTTTTTCAGTCCAGCTTATGRCATCTACTGACACCTTTAGATGCAACCCAGACCCCAACATTTTTTGAAGATTTTGATGCCAGAAAGGACCCAGGATGGGGAGGCCCTGGCACAGGRTGCCCAGAGAAGCTGTGGCTGCCCCTGGATCCCTGGCAGTGTCCAAGGCCAGGTTGGATGGGGCTTGGAGCAGCCTGGGACAGTGGAAGGTGTCCCTGCCCATGGCCTGGAGTGGAACAAGAGATGCTTTGAGGTTCCTTCCCACCCAAATCATTCTGTGATTCTGGGATTGACACTTGGGCCTCCAATGGGAACAGTGTTTGGGCAGAGGAGCCTCTCCCTGCAAACACCACGAGGAGCAGCAGCCACCCCACCACTCCCAYGGAGCTGCTCCAGCATTTCTTCAGGAAGCTCCTGCAGGAGCAYGTGCAAGGAGCTGCTAACAAATGGCCAAGTTGCTTTTCCACTTCATTTTCCCCTGACTGAGGAGGAGGGAACTTTCCCAGCAAGTGTGTTGTGTGCTCTGTGCCTGGGGGACTGTCAGCTCCCAAACCTGGGGTGCTTGGGTGAAATAATTGTGGACAAAATGGATCCTGACATTTGCTGTGGTGGCTGGGCTGCCAGCATCCCCCAGCCCCACCTGGAGTGTCSTGTCCCGTGACAGCACAGAGCCTCCAGTCTCAGTGCCTCCCTTTCCACCCCCAAAACCAGGATTTGTACCATGGGAGGGGCTGCCATGGGGGAATTTTTCTGGAGCCCTTTCAGATGTACTGGCAAGAGGGCAATGCAGAGCACATCTGTCACCTGGCAGGCCCGAGTGACTKGAATGCATTGCTGAGCACAACAGAGCCATGCCAGTTAGAGTCCAGGGTGAAAACTCATTTTCATCCATTGCATGATTCTGTAAGGTGGCAAACATCCAACATTTGGGACAGCTGGAAGGCTGGGAAGGACCCAGAACCGGGGGCGTGACAAGGCAACTGCTTCATCCTTTGGTTTTACAAAACAGGATGTTAAAGGTGTGGAAAACACGTCTGTTCTCAGAGCACTTGGGACACCCCCAGTTCTGCCACAGACCCACAGGGGATCCTCAGCTTCTCTCCTCTGCCTCCACAGGGTGGCTGGAGATGCCCCTGGGCTCAGCCTCCATACTCAGGACAGAGCCACTCCTTCCTTCGAGTGACTGAAAAGCTCTTTTGGCAAGGAAGAAAGGAGATCTTTCATCTTCCCCCAGAATTTCTGGGGCCAACCCAAGCTGGCAAAGCTTTGCTATATCCCTGGGAGCCCATAAATAACTGGTGGGAGGCTCTGAGGGGAGCTGCCCCTTAGTGTTTACATCGGAGTTTAACCCTGACCCCACCCAGCTTAATGATAACTAAGCTAAATGACAATTAGCAGTGTTTTCAGATASAGGGGGYCAGCAGGGACACCTTCCACTACCCCAGGCTGCTCCAAGTCCCAATGTCCAGCCTGGCTTTGGACACTGCCAGGGATCCAGGGGCAGCCACAGCTTCTCTGGGCACCCTGTGCCAGGGCCTCCCCACCCTCCCAGGGAACAATTCCTTCCCAATATCCCATCCATCCCTGCCCTCTGGCAGTGGGAAGCCATTCCCTGTGTCCTGTCCCTCCATCCCTTGTCCCCAGTCCCTCTCCGGCTCTCCTGGAGCYCCTTTAGGCCCTGGAAGGGGCTCTGAGCTCTCCCTGGAGCCTTCTCTTCTCCAGCTGAGCACCCCCAGCTCTCCCAGCCTGGCTCCAGAGCAGATCAGCACTAATTCCTTGATGCCCTCCTGCCAAGGCTCCCTTGGAGCATCTCCTGGACTCTGGACTCTCTCCAGCAGCTCCACCCAGGTTTTTTCTGTGCTGGGGCCCCAGAGTTGGTAACAGAAGTTGCAGCCAGGCTGCTGCCAGGCTGGGAGGCAAGAAAAGATGCATCCCTTCATCTGCTCCTTCAATTCCCGGGGCCGGGGTTGTCTGAACCCCGGCTTGGAACACGAACGCTGCTCTGCTGCCAAGGCTCTCCATACGGAGGAGGGGACACSGTGCCCTTCGGCAGAGAACGGGGACACAGAGTCCAGCCCCGGAGCGGGATGTGAGTAGAGGTGAATTTTGGAGAATTTCTTGATCTTATCATTTGAACCTTCCGCTTGAATTAGACAAGAATCCACCGAAGCCGAAGAGACCCAGTGAGCTCTGAGTGCAGGCTCCATCCCGAGTGCCCGGGGTCTCTCTGGAGGGACGGCAGCTGCTGAGGGCTCCGAGTGAGTGAGGGTCAGATCCGATAGCGCCTTTCTGAGCTGGGAGCKCTCATTCATCACGGGAATGTGTGAAACACCGCCTTGGGAGCGACCTTTGCAGTGTGATGGAGTGGGGTCCTGGCTGCCAGCGCCCCAGGGGGTGGAAATGGGGTGGAAACGAGAAGGAAATGAATGCTCCCGTTCTGCTAACACTGGCCAAAACCCCAAGCTCAGAGCTCCAGGTCTCGTCCAGTCCCTGCAAGGATTGCCCCCTGGGGCACCTCCAGGGCACCTTGTGGGATGTGACTTGTAAGCTTTTTCTCTCAGAACAGGATCCCCCTGTCCCTCCAAAGTCCTTTGTCGCTCGCTATTTCTCGAAACCAGAATTTTCCAGGAATAAATGTCCAAGCAGATGATTCCGTACAAAATCCCCCAGCTGATCATTCCTGGGTAGGCTGCCAGCGGTGTTTGGCTGATTCCTGGCTAYGGACGGGTTGACAAGTCATCAATCCCTTTATAATCGTGTTGGAACAGGCTGTGGCCATCAAGGGAATGCTCGAGCACATAATTAAACGTTGCATTTCCCATGRGCTTTACCGGGATAAGCCCCAAAGCAGGAATCTCCCGGGGCTGAGTTGTGCCAGCCCCGCCCCACTCGGTGTCCCCCAGACRGTGATTTCGCTGTTGCTTTGTGTCAGGGCTCAGATTCACCCCAAATCGCTGCCCTCCAGAACAAGGAGGTGTTTTGTGGCTGGGCAGAGCTCGGGGTGGGTTCCCTCCTGAACCAGAGAGGTTCAAATAACAAACAGATTTTGTTGGGATGCAGGGAACATCTTCCCAAAAGAGGGAATTCCAGGGCAAACACCTCTACGCTCATATGGGTCTGCTCCTCACTGGGTTAGCAGCAATTTCTAACAGCACCATCATCCGATGCTGAAAATACTTAAAATACTTTGTTTTTAGGATTTTCACAAGCCCTAGGTGCCTCTGAGCTCCGGAGCTGTCTCAGCCGCAGGGAGCCGCGTCCCTGCTCACGCTGCTTCCTGAGCATTCACATGCTGATGGATTTCTCTACCTGGTAAAGCTCCGACAGCCTTTTCTGGGAAGTTCGCTGAGTAACTGCGAGCCGGGATGTGCTGGTGAGCGTTGCAGTTCTGCGAATTGCTTCTGGATGGGGAGCGAARCACTTTGATTAGCGGAGCCTGCGGTGATACGCACGGATGAATTCTCSCATCAATAATGGATAGAGACAGGGAAAGCTGCCTCCAGGAGGTGTTGCTGCCACCGGTAACAGCGCTCGGGGAGGGACTGAGCGCTCGGGGGTGTCTGGCTGGGTGTCTATCCCAGTGTGARCCTGGCTTTTCTCCCGGGGAGCAAGCGACAGGAGCAGAGCAAACGGCCTCCAGTTGAGAAGGTTTAGGGTGGAWATTGGGAAGATTTAGATTGGGAAGATTCCTTCATTGAAAGAGTGATCAGGCAGTGGAGCAGGCTGCTGAGAGCAGTGGTGGAGTCACCRTCCACACATTTTGGAAGTGTTCAAAAGYCATGTGGATGTGGCACTTGGGGACAGGGGTTTTTGGTGGACCCGGCAGTGCTGGGTTAATGGTTACACTCAATGGTCCTAGAAGGCTTTTCTGACCTAAACAATTCCCTGATCCTATCATGCAGGACCCTGGGGGATGCTCTCCTCTCCCTGAGCACCCCTGCAGCTCTCAGGATGCCCAGGAAGCACCAACACCTTCAATGCCTGAGAYAATTTCAAGACAGTTTTTCCAGCTCCAATGGTGACCACCACCTTTAATAAATAAATGTACCAGCCATGTCCTCGGTGACAGCCATGTCCCAAACTGGCCCCAGCAGCTCTTGGGGAGTGGGGTGCTGTCCCAGCCCCTCTCSCTGTGGTTCTGCAGCACCCCATGGATCAGGATCCGGCCCCGGCTGAGCATTGCAGTCGCTATGGAGACCCGGCCTGAAATGCATCAATATGGAGAGGAACAGCTTGTCCCTCATGTCCCTATTCAGGGGACCAGGGAGAAAATCCCATCCAGATGTACCTCACCGGGACAGTAATGTCTGGAGTTTTGTGATTCCTCTCTGGGGAATGGCATCCACAGCCCATCCACAGCCCTGGGCTGTCCTCAAATCCTGCATCCTTGTGGGATGAGCCCACCCCGTGCTCTGCTGGCATTAGATGGATTCATACAGGAAGGCCTGTGGGGTGAGGATGTATGGAGTGTGGGTCTGAGGAGGGGGATGTGGCTGGAATCACCATCCATGAGTGCCCCAGGACTGTGTTATCATGGAATGGTTTGGGTTGGAAGAGACCTTAAAGCTCRTCCCATCCCACCCCTGCCATGGCAGGGACACCTTCCACTGTCCCAGGCTGCTCCCAGCCCCAGTGTCCAACCTGGCCTTGGGCACTGCCAGGGATCCAGGGGCAGCCACAGCTTCTCKGGGCACCCTGTGCCAGGGCCTCCCCACCCTCCCAGGGAACAATTCCTTCCCAATATCCCATCCATCCCTGCCCTCTGACAGTGGGAAGCCACTCCCTGTGTCCTGTCCCAAATCCATAATCTGTTAATGACCAAACACCTTGGTGGTGGCTCATGCTGGGGGAGGCACCTGAGGGCTCATTTTTCCCCAAACCAGMAAATCCTGACCCTGGACTGCTCCACCTCGGCGTTGTTTGTCACCTGGAATAGCCAGACACCTCTTGCATCACTGGAGCAGCAGCAGCTGTGATTCCTCATCCCTCTGACTCCTGTGTCTGCTCCTCACTGCAGCAGCTTCAAGGCAAACATCAATTTTTGCAAAATAAATGCATTTTCTGGTGCATTCAGCCAGTTTTGGGGTATGAACCCTATTCTGTGGAGCAGGGWTGGCAGCAGCACTCCAGCATGGAGGGAAGCACGGCTGCACTGGGAGAGGGGTGGGAGCCTGGAAGGGCAGCTCTGATGATAATTTGGGGGATCCCTGCTCCACTGATGGGAAAACGACCTTCCCCAGCCCTGTCTAGGGCCGTAGGTCAGCACAGATCCCCGACCTGGGCTGGAGGGTGGGAGTGTGACCAGGGCCACCAGGCTTGTCCCTGACATTGCCAGGCTGGAAAATGGGACCTGTGGGTGTCACGGGCTGTGTCTCTGTGCTGGATCCAGGACTGTCCCGGGGAGGGTGGCCCTGCWGCCCTCCCTGCCTGCACAGAGGCYGTCACYCAGCCCCGGGGACAGCGAGCATGGGACATGAAGGACCCCTGTGACTCTCCCTGGGGCTGCATGAGGGGGCGTGGGGGCTCCGTGAGAGACTGAGGGGGTTTGGGTCCTTGATCCAGTCCCTGTGACCCACGGTTTAGGGCTGGACCCCCATCTCTGTCCCCATGTGATGGAACTGGGGACCCCCAGCTGGGCTGGACCCGGACCCCCATCCCCACCCCTGTGTGATCCCACCAGGGACTCCTGAAGCGGCTGGACCCGGACCCCGATTTCCATCCTCCTGTGACCCAGCTGGGACCCCCGTCAGGGCTGAACCTGCCCCCCATCCCCACCCCTGTGTGATCCCACCAGGGACTCCTGAAGCGGCTGGACCCGGACCCCGATTTCCATCCTCCTGTGACCCAGCTGGGACCCCCGTCAGGGCTGCACCTGCCCCCCTCCCCACCCCCGTGCCCCCACCCGGGGCGCTCCGTGGGTCCGCGCTGGAGCTCCGGGGGCGCGGGGGCAGCGGCGCCGGGACCCCGCCAGTCCCAGCGGCCATCCCGAGCCCCGGAGGCGGTGCCGCCCCCGAACTCTCCCCTAAGCCCCCCCAGGCCCCCTCCCGTCGGGGCTCGGCGCTGGCAGGAGGCGGCTCCGCCGCAGACGCCGCTCCATCACCGCCGCGTTCACCTCGCGGGGCCGGGGCTCTCCGTGACACCGGGAATACCGGGAATACCGGGAATACCGGGAACAGTGGAGCTGCAGAGCTGCCAGAAACACCAGCAACACCGGGAATACCGAGAACACCGGGAATAACGGGAACACTGGGACTGCCAGAAACGCCGGACACCGGGACTGCCGGTAACACCGGGACTGCCGGTAACACCGGGACTGCCGGTGCTGGGTAAGCGAGCGGAGGAGGCGGCGCAGCCCCGGCGGAGCCCCGGGACCCGCATGAGCACCGAGCGGGACCGGCTGGGGACCCTGGGGGTGGTAGAGAAAACCGGGGGGGCCGTGCTGGAAGGGGGGTCGGGCTGGAGTGGTCCAGCCTGGAGCAATGGGGAGCCCCGGGAGGATCGGGGAGCCCCGGGGGTGACTGAGCTGSTCCTCCCCTCGGAACCCCGGCTGGGCTGGGAGGGGTCACTGCGAGCACAATCGGGGCGGGAGGTGATGGGGTGCAGGAGGTTTGGGGGTCCCAGCCTGTCCGGTCCCAGGGGACCCCCAGAGATGTCTCGCTGCCTCCTGTCCCTGCAGCCCCTTCACAGGTCACCCACGGATGCCAGCCACCTGCTGGGTGGCAGCGGTGCCAGCGGGGCTGTCACATCGGCTGTCACGATGGGTTTTGCTCCCCTCGGGGCTGGCAGCGGTGGGCAGAGGCTGCMCGGGCTCATACAAGACGTGTGATCCAGTTACACCCTGGCTGCTCCGCCTGGGGCTCCCCGAGGTTTTGGTTTGACCCGGGGCTGTGGCAGCCCAGGACGTGTTCAGGATCTCCTGTGTCGCTCTGGGAAGCACATCTCTGCCTCCTCCCCCGGCTGCGGGTGCTGGCGGAGCCGAGCCGTCCCCATTCCTCCCCCTTTCACCAGGGTCTGGGTCCCCGGCGCAGCCCGAGAGGCACCCCGGCACTGGGAGCACTGGTCAGGCTGGGAGCAGCCATGGGGGAMACGCTCGGAGCTGGATCCCTGCGGAGCCTTGTCCAGCTCGCCTGGATGTGCCTGTTCTCCTGTGTGCCGGTGAGAGCCGGGCCGGGCCGGGGGCAGCGGGGTTGGCACTGCCGGGCTCTGACCCCTGCCGGGGGCTCCGTCCCGGCTCCGTCCTGGGGTTCCGCCCATCCCGGGGGGCGGCAGCAGCTCCCGGCGGGATTCGAGGTGCCGGGGCAGATGGCTCTGACCCGGCTCCGGGCATGCAGCGCGGCGGGGCCAAGGTRCTGGAGAAGACCTTCGAGGAGTGGCTGCGGTACCGTGACGAGTGCCTGAGGAGGATGGCGAGCGAGCCCTACCCGGCAGGTACCCGGCAGCTCGGGAGCGGGCGTGGGGCGCACGGAGCCAGGGCTGGGGCGGGGTTTGTCCCTCCTCCAGCACTCTCTGCTCACCCACAGAGGAATGAGCGGGGGGTCGGACGAGGATCGCCGCATCTCAGATGGGATACCCAGGGCCGGGGATGCCCTGGGGGCCGGGGCTGGTGTGGGGCACCTTCAGAGTGGCACCGGCCCCTGGGCGGTGGCAGGGCTGGATGTGGCCGTGCCGGCAGCAGCTGCCCACTGGCTCTCCCTGCCCCTGCCCTCTGCCCCTCCCAGGGCTGTTCTGCAACAGGACCTTCGACATGTACGCCTGCTGGCCCGACGGGAGCCCCGGCACCGCCGTCAACGTCTCCTGCCCCTTCTACCTRCCCTGGTTCGAGAAAGGTGAGGGTGCCCACTGCCAGCCCGGAGCTGGGAGCCAGGGCTGAGCCGTGCTGGGGGCGGAGGGGCTCTCAGGGCTCCCCTGGTGCTGAGAGGGAGCCGTGAGCAGCCCTGGGGTAAAGTGACACCCGGGGCTCGGGGCAGAGCCAGCCCGTGTCCTGCTCATGCCTGCCCTGCTCCAGGGTCTGTGGGACCCAACATCCCCGGAGAGGGTTTTGGGGAGCCGGAGGGACTGTGCTGTCCTTGGTGCCCGCAGTGAAACACGGGCTGGTGAGCCGCAGGTGCGGCACCGACGGCCAGTGGGTGACAGTGAACGGCAGCCAGCCCTGGAGAGACTACTCACAGTGCGAGGACGAGCTGGAGGTCACTGCTGAGGAGGTGGGACCCCGGCTGGCACCCCGGGGTGGACAGGGGTGGACAGGCACCCAGCTGGGCTCACCGGGCTGTGCTCACCGGCAGGAGGGCGCCCGCCGGCTCATGGTGAGCTTCAAGGTGCTCTACACCGTGGGCTACTCGCTGTCGCTGCTCACGCTCATCTCCGCCCTGCTGGTCCTCACCGCCTGCAGGTAGGGCACGGCCCGGCCCCGGCCGCTCGCTCCCGGCTGCGCTGGCCCTGCCTGAGCCCCGGCTCCCGCAGGAACCTGCGCTGCACCCGGAATTACATCCACGCCAACCTGTTCGCCTCCTTCGGCCTGCGGGCCACCTCGGTGATGGTGAAGGACGCGCTGCTGGAGCGGCGCTGGGGCGTGCAGCTGCTGCAGGTGGCCGACTGGGAGGCTCTGCTGAGCCACGAGGCAAGCGCTGGGCTGGTGCCATCGTGGGGACCCTCGCCCAGGGCTGGGGTGGYGGGGTGGAGCTCCAGGCAGCCGGTGGGTGAGTTTTTGGAGTGCCAGTGCCATGTCTCTGATAGGGGTGCCTGTACTGCCTGTGCACCCTCTGGGCCAGCTCTTGGGGTGGCCCAGCCCCTGTGGCTGAGCTGCTGGGGTGTGTGGGCACCCATGAGTGAGCTCTGAGGGCATCTGTGCCCCTCTGGGTGAGCTCTTGGCGTACTTGTGCAGCCTCTGGGTGAGCTCTCAGAGTGCTTGGAGTGTAACATCACATGCTTGATGGGTGATGGGGTGCCTGCATCACTCTGGGTGAGCTCTTGGGGTACTTGTGCAGCCTCTGGGTGAGCTCTCAGAGTGCTTGGGGTGCCCGTGCTGCTCCTGGGGGGGCTGGTCCCTGYGGGTGAGCTGTGGGTGCCCGTGAGCACAGCCAGCCCCACGGTGGCTCTCCCRTGGCAGGCAGCACTGGGGTGCCGTGCGGCGCAGGTGCTGATGCAGTACTGCATCCTGGCCAACCACTACTGGTTCCTGGTGGAAGCTGTCTACCTCTACAAGCTGCTCATCGGGGCCGTGTTCTCCGAGAAGAATTACTACAGGCTCTACCTCTACCTGGGCTGGGGTAGGGGCCACCCGGGCACGSGGYGGGGAYRGGGACAGYGCACSCTGTCAGGGGCATSGCGGTCCCAACCGGCCCAGGAGGGTGCGGGGTGGGGGCTCTGCCGACCCCGGGTATCCCCACGGTGCCCCCCCGGGGGTGGTTTCTCAGCTCAGGAGGGTGCTTGGTTTTACAGGGTTTGCTGTGTGACTTGCAGGGACCCCCGTGGTGTTCGTGGTGCCCTGGATGGCGGCCAAGTACCTGAAGGAGAACGCAGAGTGAGTGGGGGGGGAGAGAGGGAGGGATGGATGGATGGATGGATGGATGGATGGATGGATGGATGGATGGATGGATGGATGGATGGATGGATGGATGGATGGATGGATGGATGGATGGATGGATGGATGGATGGATGGATGGATGGATGGAGGGATGGATGGGGCATGGGGGTCCTGCAGGGGTTCTCAGCCCCAGGCTGGGCTGGGACACTGAGGGTCCCTGAACCCCCTGGCTGGATCTCCCTGCTCCCAGCACAGGGTGATGGTGCAGCCCTCGGTGTTCCCTGGCAGGTGCTGGGCACTGAACGAGAACATGGCTTACTGGTGGATTATCCGCATCCCCATCCTGCTGGCATCCCTGGTAAGGAACAGCTGCCAGCCCCGGCCCTTTTTGGAGAACAGCAGCTCAACCCCTGGCTGCCGCCCTGGGCGGGGCTGCCATCCCCAGGGCAGCTCCCAGCAGCGGCCGGGAGGGAGAGCTGGCCCCAAGGATCAGCCAAATGCACAGCAATTTGCTGGTTCCCGGGTCCTGGGGCTTCATGAAGGAAGCCGGGGTGCTGGGCCCCAGAGAAAGGGGGTGGGKGTGGCCCCTGCTGCTTCCTAGCCGGGATTTTGGGATGGCAGGAGGGAGGAARGGCAGCACAGCCTTGGCAATGCAGGAGTGCTATCTCCCGCCGGGTGAGTGTCCCTGTGTGCCCCTGCTCTGTCTCCCCTCCCAGATCAACCTGCTCATCTTCATGCGGATCCTCAAGGTGATCCTGGCCAAGCTCCGGGCCAACCAGAAGGGTTACGCCGACTACAAGCTGAGGTGGGTGGGGACAGGGGGCRGACACTCTGGGACAATGGGAAGACTCCACCTCCACACCCACCCCACGCGTCACCTCCACTTTGCACCCCTTAAACGAYCCGTTGGGATTAACTGGGAGATTCAGGGTCCCCTCACTGTCCTCCAGGCTGGCCAAAGCCACCCTCACCCTCATCCCCCTCTTTGGGATCCACGAGGTTGTCTTCATCTTTGCCACCGATGAGCAAACCACGGGCRTCCTGCGCTATGTCAAGGTGTTCTTCACCCTCTTCCTCAACTCCTTCCAGGTGAGATGGGAGACAAACAACTCYCGGCTCTGGGCACACCATGGAGCAAAGACCCGGGGGTCCCTCTTCCAGCTCCCTCTCCCTGTGGTGCCTCCAYGGGAAGGGGACACCGCCTCTCTGCCCTCGAGTGTGTGCCTCGAGGTGCCTCCCATCCTCTTGGAGGCTGTGGTGCCACGGGGACCTCAGCCCTAAAAGCACCCCGAGGGGGCCTGGGCAGAGCCTTAACTCCTTCCAGCCCCAGGACAGGGATGGCAGAGGGGGCTCACCCCTGGCTTTTTCTGCAGGGCTTCCTGGTGGCCGTGCTGTACTGCTTTGCCAACAAGGAGGTGGGTGTCCCCATCCCTGTCCCCGTCCCTGCCAGGGCACCTCCTGCCCAGCCTTCCCACCCTAACCTGTGCCTGAGGATAAGCCCCTGCTCCCTCCMTGTGGCAGGTGAAGTCTGAGATGAAGAAGAAGTGGCAGCTCTGGAAGCTCGAYCACCCGGTGCTCTGCTGTGCTCAGTGAGGTGGTGACCAGCCAGGGCAGAGGGGCCGCTGACCACGATGGCCACGGGACCTGGCTGGAGGGCAGGGGCTGCAGGGAGCCGTGCTGGGCAGTGTCCACCCGGGATGGCCAGGCTGTGTCACACTGGAGCTGCTGGAAGGGACATCCCTGCTGTTACCTGAGGTGGCACCTGTGGCTCCTGCCAGGCAGGCTGTCCCCTCAGCAGGGTCTCACCTGTGCCTGGGAGATGTGTGGGCACCACCGGCTGCTTCCTCCCCTGGCCTGGGCAGCTGCAGAACCCAGCAGCCTCCCCAGGACACCCACCCCTTCCTGGGACCCCCTGGAACACCCACACCTCCCTGAATACCCCTGGAATACCCACATCTTCCTGGGATCCCCTGGAACACCCACACCTTCCTGGGACCCCCTGGAACATCTACACCTCCCTGGGCACCCCTAGAACACCCACGCCTCCCTGGGCACCCCTGGGATGGCAGCAGCCGGGGGGAGCCTGGCCCTCAGCAGGGGCAATGGGAGGCGCTGCTCAGCCCGGACCTGCTGCCCAAACCCCACAYCCAGGGCTCCCCTGTCCTCCCCTCACAGAGGGGCTGCCTCTGCAGCACCCTGACAGCTCCCAGACACCCACAGCCCCTGTAAAGCCCATCACAGCGAGGTGCTGCTCCTGCACCTCCTCCCCAGCCTGGTCAGCAACCCAGAACAGCAGCACCTGTCCCCTTCCTTGCTGCACCCTCACCAAGGACAGACAAAGCCTCAGCTCTGTCACTTGGGAGTGAAGGATTTAAGAGCAGCAGCTCACCAGAGCCAAGCCTGACCTCCCACACCCCAGCTCCAGCACCCAGCCCAGCCACCTCCTCCTCTAGGGAGGAAAGGTTGGGCTTGCAGGCCTGGCAGAAGCTCAGGAACCGATTTTCTGGCCAAAGGCTGAGATCCCGAGAGTTTCCTTTCCAGTGGGTGCCAAAGCACAAGCCCAGCCTGGCCAAGCAGCCCGTGGGTGCCAGGGAGCCTGGGAGCGAGGAACAGGACTGTCTGTGCCCGGCTCCTGGGCCGGCCCTGAGCCCTCCTGGAGGAGCCCGGAGCAGCTGCGGACACCCCCAGCACCAGCCCCWGCCCAGACCCTCAGCAGCAGCATGGACACACTGCCATGGCTCGTTCCAGCCACCTTCCTTCCCTTGCCGTGCACTAAAGTCCCCTCCAGGCCGGAGGGACCTGCCAGGACTCTCCAGGAGATGCCCACAGACACAGGAGGGTCTCCAGCTCCTGCCCCTTCCCCGACAGGCTGGGGGAGCCTCTCYCAGTGCCTCACGGAGGGGCTGCCTGGAGCACACAGAACAGAGAGCAAGGCGGAGAGGAGATCCAGGCTGGAGACACACAGGAGTTGTTCTGGATCGCTGTAACCCCCACGAGATCATTTTACACATTAACTCACTTTTCAGATGTAAATAAATATTTATTTTTCAGCAAGCAGAGCCTGCTGCTTCTGTCTGCTCCAGGGGAGGGGAACAGCTGAATGGATTGGGGTGGAAGGAACCTTAAAGCTCATCCAAWCCCACCCCTTGCCCTTGGACACCTTCCACTATCCCAGGCTGCTCCAAGCTCCATCCAACCTGGCCTTGGGCACTGCCAGGGATCCAGGGGCAGCCACAGCTTCTCTGGGCACCCTGTGCCAGGGCCTCCCCACCCTCCCAGGGAACAATTCCTTCCCAATATCCCATCCATCCCTGCCCTCTGACACTGGGAAGCCATTCCCTGTGTCCTGTCCCTCCATCCCTTGTCCCCAGTCCCTCTCCAGCTCTCCTGGAGCCCCTTTAGGCCCTGGAAGGGGCTCTGAGCTCTCCATGGATCCTGGTCCACCCCCAGCTCTCCCAGCCTGGCTCCAGAGCAGAGGGGCTCAAGCCCTTGGARCATCTCCGTGGCCACCTCTGGACTGGCTCCAGCAGCTCCACCAGCACTTTGAGTTGCTGCTCTTTGCTGGGCTCCCACATCACCCACCCCAACAGTGCCACAAGGGTGGTACCTCCATGGTGGCACCATGCAGGGCAGGGATGGCAGGGATGAGGCAGCCCCAGCCCCGTGGACCTCCACAGAGGGGAAGCTGGAAAGCACAAAATCTTCCTGCAAGGAATCAGGGAGCTCATTCCTGCTGCCCCAGCTCCCCGCACAGACACCCACACACCACACACAGGTTCGCAGGTTTTATTCATTTCTCCAAGTCAGCAAATGCTGTTTTTCCTCAGACAACTCACTTTAGGGTAGCACCTGCTGCTCTCACAACCACCCTGGCTGCAAGGAATGCTGGTTCAGAGCMTGCGTTTAAGGAACTGCCTCCTCACGGACACAGTGTTGTAGAAAACCCCCTCCCTGCTGCCCTCTTGTCTGCTCTRATACCCCTTGCAGCCCCTGTTTGGGGCCTGTCCTTTCCCTTCACATACACACGGTCACACCTCCCCCTTTTCCCAGCCTCCAGGCCTTCTGATCATTGCAATTCCCCAAACCCCTTTATTCCAGCCTGAGACTTTGCAAACTCAGCCCCCAATCCCTACAGTAACCCTATAGMCCCTGTCCTGCACAGCCCACCCACTTCTGAAGACACTGCTGAACCCGGGCTGCCTCGGCCCTCCAGGTGCCCCCAGACCCCTCCCTTCAGGTGCTTTTGTGGGGCTTTGTGTTAAATTCAAGGGAAAGCACCCTGACAGCCCTGGGCTAGTGCAGCCAGAAGAACCACCAGAGGCAGGGAGAGACTTTGGCACTGCCCCCATTCCTCCACTGCCAGGGAATGAGGGACAAAGCCCTGCACACTGCTCCCAGGACAGCTTCAGGCCTCTGAGGAGTTTCCAGGGATGCTGCACGAGGGGAATCAGCCGCCCCTCATCCCAACTCTTGAGGGTGAAGTACTCCAGGGCATTTCCTCAGGATGGAAAAAACGGTGCCTGGTGATGAGGCTGGGAGTTAACCAGAGGCAGGAAGCAGCACCCCAGGGTGGGGGGACACTGCCAGGCACACGGGGCCATCCCTGCCGGTTTTGGGACAGAGGCTGGCCCCAGGAGTCACAGACACCCCGAGCAGAACAGTTGTCACCCCTGCCTAAAGGGACTGGAGCAGCTCAGCAGAAGGGATGATCAGCTAAAAGGCTGGAGCTGGATGAATTTTTGGCATCTGTGACCAAGGTCCAAAATCAGAAGGAACATAGGGTTCCATCCTCTGCCCAAAGGGACTCTTCCTGAATCATCAGAGCCATCCCTCACAGACTTCAAATTTTGATTGTTGTGTTTTTCCCCCTTACAGGGACAGTCATTTTACACCACGGTCCCTGTCACCAGAGTCTCTCACCCAAACCCAGTGATGGGGCAGCCTCCTCCTGCACTGCCTGTCCTTGGAAGTGCCCATCCAAGATTGCCCTGGCACAGAAGCCTGGAAATCAAAGGCAGGTAGTCCTTGATAGCACAGCTCCATCTGGGCTGTGGTGTCCATGCCCAGCTCCCATGGGGGACAGAGCTGTCCCTGCATTGGCATTCCCCTGCTTGGCACCGGGGGCTCAGCAGCCCCAGGCTCTTGCTTCACTCTCTTGTCTTTCCAGGGGAACATCTGCCTTGCTGGGATTGTGGCAGTGGCCAAACCACACCTATAAACTCTGCCATAAAGCACTGACCACAAAGCCAGGTTTCTGGGGATGGAGTAAGGTGAGGTCCTGGTTCTGGCCTGAACAGGGTTCAGTTCTGCAGGACCAGGACCACTTTTGCACACTTCTGTTATTACTGCTGTTGCTCCTTATCTCATTGCTGTTTGCAATGAATTGCTTTTATTTCGACCTGTAATCTTCCCTGTTTGTGCCTCCCATTCCCCTCTCCATCCCAGGGGAGGGGGAGTGAGTGGGGAGTGTTTCAGTAAATGCCATTCCTAAACCACACCACGTGTGATCACACCCAGCCCTAAGGACAGTAGGAACACAAAATGAACTGGGGGAGGGCTGTTTGGAGTGACAGGCTCTGAAGCCCAGAGCTGGGGTGGGCAGAGCAGACATTCCAARCAGGAACAGGGCTGCACTCTGAGCTTCACTGCAGCTCAAAGAGCCAAACATCACAAACTCTACTCCCTTCACCCCTCCACAACAACCTGCCTTTTTCACGGCCTCAGATCCATTCTCTGGGCCAATCCCCAAAGCACAAGAGGAGTCAGGGACACATTTCAGCAGCCCTGGGGAGCTTGGGATGCAGAAAAGGATAATGAATTGATTGCTGTATGCAAATGTCACCTTTCTACCACCACCCAGACCTGAACAACAATGGCTGCAGGAAGCTTAAGTCAGATAAAACTCCCAGGCTTGGAGCTCCTCCTCCAAACCTAAACCTTTCCAAAAGGGATCCTGGGAACCCAGACAGAGTCAGGCCCAGAGAGCTTCTGGTTGTCTTCTGCTGTCCCKTGTCCTCCCAGCCGTGTTGTCTGGTGGCCACGGCCTCCTCTGTGCCCCGCCAGCTGCGATGGCCCTCGGCAGAGCCGTGGTGCTGCCAGCACGGCCCCCGTGCTCCCTCCCAGGCACACTCAGCTTCCGGGTGGAACAGTCACCCGACGTCAGTATTCCTGCAGCCACCAGGGAAAGGGGACAGTCACCCTCCGGGCCACACAGAGAAAAGGGGGCTGCAGATTGCACCAGGGGAGAGCCAACCAGAGGGCACACAAAGCCGGGTCAGAGCCCAGCCCTGCTCTGATGTGAGCTACAAGCGAGCCTTGGGGACATGGCAG
>NW_026623402.1:1372800-1415248 GCF_030028575.1 Malurus melanocephalus
TCAGTGCCACAGCCTGTCTCTGGTCAGGGCAGTTGTTCCCACTCACCGTCCTGGCTTGGTTAAGGCTCTGGCCAGCTCTGCCCACTCTGCCCCAGGGCTTGGAGCCTTTGGAGGTTTTGAGTCACAGTCTGCAGAGCTTTTCCTGAGGACAAAGCAAAAGGAAAAATCAGCATTAGGAATGGGCCAGGAAGCAGGAAAGAACAGGCTGCACTTAGTCACTGCTGTCCTGCTTGCTTGCTCTGTAAACAGGGTGTCTCTACTCTCTGCCTGCTGCTTGGATGAGTTCCTGTCACCAGGAGAGCAAGACACAGGTTTTGGGAACCATTTCCCCAGCAGCTCTCATCCCTGAGCAGGAGATGCAGGGGCCACCACCYGCCATCTCTCAGCCCGGACCTCTCACCAGGGGATGATGCAGAGCCCAAGATCTGCAGCCAGAATAAATTGCCAGCACCCACTTGAAAGCCTGRAGACTTCCYTGAACGAGCAGGGATTGTTGGGTCYATCCCAACCACCTCTYCAGACCACCAAACCTCCACCCACCCATGTCTCCCCCAGCACAAGAGCCCCTCCACACAGGCAGAGTCCTTCCCACCTTACCCATCTCTCCTACACACTCCTCCAGCACAGCTGACAGCTCAGGCAAGCTCAGGCACTTCAGGGAAGGTGGCCACCCTTCCAGCACTGCAAGGACAGGGACACAGTCAATCCATCTGCATGCTCCCTGGGACAGAGCACTCAAGGACTACACGGTGCTGGGAAGCAGGTCCAGCCCAAGTGGTTCCAGGTAGGAATCACACTGCAAAAAGGCTGCAACTGCCCATGCCAAACAGCAATTTTCTGGCAATTCTACCACTTAGGAATTTGTTTTTATATTGGCTGGGTTATTTAAGAGAATCTCAAAGGGATTAAGTGTAGAGGACAGAAATCAATAGGAACTCTACCTGCCTCACTTCTAAGACACAGGCAGCAAAGACCATGTCACAKGCAGCAAGATCAGAGAACCTCAGAACCATGGAATGGTGTGGGTTGGAAGRGACCTTAAAGCCCATCCAGTTCCACCCCYTGCCATGGACAGGGACACCTTCCACTACCTCAGGTTGTTCCTCCTCAGGAAGTTCCCTCCAACCTGGCCTTGGACACTTCCAGGGATCATTTACCAACTCCCAGGGATAAGGAGCTGCTGATCAGGCCTGCCCAGCCATACACATGGGTTTGTCCCAGGGATCCAAATGCACAGTCCTCCCAACTGGGTTAGGGAACCAACCATCTCTTGTGCTTCAGACCCTGCTCCAGTGCACAGGGTGGTGACACCCAAGGTGCAGCCACAGGCCCCTGCAGCAGGACTGTCACTGGGGCCTGTGCTCCAGCCCGGTATTCTTAGCCATAAACACCTGCCAGACCCCATAACTTCCCACTTGCTGAGGACCCCTGCAAGTAAAACTCTGAATGCACCTAGAGATTTAAATGCTTCCCCAAGCAAGAATTTTTACATTTAGTATTTGAGTTTGGCTGCCCATCCATTCCCAACTGGCAGACTTCATCCTTTTAGCAAATAAAGACAAGCAAGGCTCTCTTGTCCCCCTGTGCAGCTGGAGCTGCTGCTCACCTGGGCGCTCCCAAGGCCGCTGGCTCTCCCTGGTGCCGTGCTGCTCCTGCGTGTCCGGTGTTCCATCGCTCGCCTGCTCCGGGGCCATCCGGGCCGACAGCTCCGCCTGGCAGCTCCTGCCAAGCACAGCACAGCTGTCAGCAGGGCACAGGGCCACCCTGGCAGCGACACTGCACACTCCTACAGCCTGCAGTACCTGTGGGGGTGCCCAGGCAGCGCCTCTAAGGCCCTGGGGTACAACCTGCTCCTTGCTGCTTCCCGGGAAGAGGAAGAGGTGCCCCCGCCCAAGGTCGGGGTGCTGGCACTGCTCAGCTCCCAGCCACTGCTCCCCATCTCCAGCTACACCAGCTGTGCCCTGTTSACAGAGGAGCTGCGGGGGGACAAGACAAGGAGGGGCCGAGTGAGCAGCAAGAAGCCCAAGCCAGGGGCTGTGCATGGTCTGTGTGAGAATCAAACCTGATCCACGTTTTCTAGTGGGCAAAGGAAATAATCTCAGGACAGGCATGAAGGGCCCCCAAGTTCTCTGGCTCTCATCACCATGTTATCAATTCAAGCAAAGAATGCTCAGAGCATGGCAGGGCCCTTCTACACAAACCTCAGCTCCTCAGTCAGGGGGAAAAGCCAAGCTCCACCCCTCGCAGTAGAAATACTGCCCTGCTGTCCTTGTGGATCCAGCTTCAATTCACCCTGGCTTGGCAACCAGCAGACCCCACTCCCTTTGGGCCAGGATCCATAAGTAGCAGGATTTATGCCACTTTCAGGGATGACGCTGTTCTATCAGTGCACAGGGGCTGTGACAGGAATCCAGCTGGGGCAGAGAGAAAAACACCCCAAGGGCAATCAAAAGAGTGTAAGGAGATGGGGCAGAGCAGGTTTTTTCTGACAGGTATCAGAGTTGCAAAAAAAGTACTCTTCACCTGCAAGATACTGCACGTCCTTTGACAGGGTATGGAAGTGAAAAACTCCTTTTTGTATTCACCTGATCACCAGGTTACACCCTGGGCACTGGGTAAGCACCAAACCTCAGCCTTTTGGCCATTTCTAACTGACATGGGAACACCCAGAACCCCCAAAAACTCAGCTTGYGCATCTCACCAAAGCTCCACCTGTGCTCCTGTGGGTGTGGCCTTCCACTAGGGAAAGTCAGGCAGGACCCAAAATGTGCTCAGAAGCCAGGTGGGCTCTCCTGCCTCACCCTGAGCATCACCTGTAAAACTGCCAATACGACCCCCAGTCCCCTCTCTGAGCAGCCTCAGTGCCATCTTCTGGGAATGACTCACTTGATCTGATCCAGCAGGACTCCTGCATCCTTGGTGATGGCCTGAGCCTCTCTGAGCTGGCACTGGATGGCATTCCAGGTCTCATCCCGCTCCATCAAACAGCTCTCAGCCACTGCACGCAGCTTCTGCTCCTGGCACACCTGGCCCTTCATCACCTCCACCTCTTCACACCTCTGCAGCAGAGCACACGGGGGGTGAAGCTGGGAATACTGAACATCTCACAAGTGATGCTCTGACATCTCCCTGGAATCCACATAATTTTAATGCCTTAGGCAGCCAGAATGTTCCTTTCCAGTGCGAAAGGAAGCTGGGTAAGATTTGTACACTGGTTCCCTTCACACCAAGCCCAGCCCCACAGTCACAATTCCCCCTTTGTCTGCATTTACAAAGATAGCCATTAATCCAAATTTCCYGAACCAACACAAGTCTGTTCGTTGATGGCTGCACAACTTCACCATGAAAGTGCCACTGCTGGGCAAGAGTAGGGATTTAACTCCTGCCCCTGGCTCCTMTGGTTCTCTTATGGTTGCATGGGAAACAGACACAAAGGAGCACAAAAGATGAGGAGTGGACAATCTGTATTTGTGGTGTACTTGACACTAAGTGCGTCCACTACTAGTTATGGCCTTGGGTGAAGGGAAAAACATCAGGCCCAACAAAAATACAGCCCTGATCACTTCCTGCAGRGTGTAGGGCCCTGAGGAGCTCCCAGCAGCCTCACCTTGTGCAGCTGGATGGCCAATTCCTGCATCTCCGCCTCCAGCCGATCAGCGTAGGCCAACTCCAGGGCATCACTGGGCGGGCGTGCACTGCTGTGCCAGCGTGCAATGGCAGAGGTCATCTTCCTCTTGGGGCCAAACAGCCTGGGGGATGSAACCAAAACGGGTCAAGCCCTGCCCCGCCTGTCCCTAAGCCCAGTGGGATGGCATGAGCAACTCTGCAGCCTCCTGGTCTCTCCAAGGCATGCCAGCAGCAGCAGCGTGGTACAGMCAAGGACTACAAACAAGGCTGTGTGGGAAGCAGCCAGAAGAGAGCAGCACTCCCCAGCTAAACCTTCCTGACCMGCTGGACATGGTTTGTAAGGGAAAKCTGGCAAGGACAGGGCACACACTCACGTGATGCCGATTTCCTTCAGGTCACTCTCCGTGAGGGTCAGGAAGATGCGGAGGTCCACATCCTGCTCCTCAAACACCTGCAGGTACTTCAGGCACCCAATCTCCTCCAGGAACGTTGCCAGGTCCTGCAGCCCATCCCAAACAAATTTTTCGATACCCTCACAAAAAGAGCTTCATCATTCCTTTTAATCATAAATATCTGCTTCCTCAGGCTGCTGTAACACCTTCTTGGGTTCCAGCAGCCACAACTTCCCGTGGCTTCCTGCCCTTCTCCACAGTCACCAGGCCTGGCATCTCCTAACAAGTGCAGAGACTTCCTACCCACTGCCAGTTTTGGAGCACACCCACAAGTCTCAAGGGAACCCCTCCAACACCTCAGCAAACAGCTCCTGTACAATAAATTGCCATTTTACAAGCATTTAAGTTTGGGCAGAGGTTTGGAATCCAAGGTGCTTTGGTGACCTTGGAAAAGTCTCCCATGCCTGGCACATGACAGAGCCTTCAGGACAAGTGTGTGTGGTTACCTGGGGCCCTGTGTAGGCTGGAGGCTCAGGAAGGACCAGGTGCTGGCTGGAGCACCCAGCCTTTCCCAAGCAGTGGCTCCACTGGCTGTCACTGTTGCTGTAGCGGGTCTTGCCCTTAAAGCTCTTGGCTTGTTTCCGACTCGGGGGGCTGTTGGCATGGTCAGAGTCCTGGAAAAGAAAAAAAACACCCACAAAATGGAAAGATGATCAGACAGATGTCAGGATCACTGGGGCTAACAAGGTCAGACTCCCCCAAGACCTAAAAGCTCTTCTGTACTTCAGCCCTAGAGCTGCCTTGAACGACATGAGCTGTGAGTAACCTCCAGCCTCTTCCCCTTCTTTGGTTTTCGTGTCCCTGTATTGTGCCTTTTGTCACTTTGGTCCTACACCCTCCCATGGGAGCAGAGTCACCCAAGGGCGACAGSACTGCCCAAGCTGAAGGCAGAACAAGAAAAACAGAAGACCCCACACCTCATTGCTTTCCAAGGAGCCTTCACTGCTGASTCCTGGGACTCTGATCAGGCATTCACTGCTGCTGCTGCTGCTYCTGATGGTTGCCAAGTTGYTGGAGGAAACACTATCCTCTGGAGAAGAAAAATATATAATTTAAGTTCAACTTTGTTACACGCTGATTTTGCTACACAACTGCCAGCAAAACCTCCTAGAGGTGTAAAGGAAAGGGAAACCCAGAGCAAGACTTCACCTGCAGCACTCAGGATACAAAAGAGCCCTGAGGCAGAGACACCACATCTGATCCCCAGCACTTATCTTTCCCCAAGTCTATTTGTACCAGACACCACTGGAGCCAGCCTTGCTCCATATTCTTCCCACCCTCCTTCAGACTATGTGTACAAATTGATTAAATCACTAAGCTTGATCTTCTGTATCCAGATCATCCCAGCTTTCCTTCAGGGGAGATACTCCAATCTCAGCATCTCAGGTGGAGAGAAAAGCAAGTCCTGGACTCCCAGCCAGGTGTGCACTGCAGGCTTGACCATTCCCTGAGCCAGTGACTTACCCCTGCTGCTGGTGCTCTCCACGTCCTGCTCGTTAATGGGGGAGGTGACATCCCTGTACCGGATGTCCCCTGACTCACAGCTGCCATCAGCACTGAAGGTAACGTAGCCMTGAGGGGGGACCTGCTCTGTGTGCAACAGGAGGGGAGAACAGASATTAGGATGGAAGTTATCAGGGACGATCCTGCAGAAAATGTAACCTCTCAAGGATTTGAAAATAATCAAAATGAGTTATTAGAAACCTCTCAACTGGAAGGTTTCATCCTGAAAAACACAGTGAAAACCTGAGGAATGCAGATTCCTGCAGTTCCCTCATAAGATCCCACAGAAAATGTGATCATCTTTCTTCGGGTCTATTGCAAAGGGTTTGTAATCACAGTTTTTAGCAGCATTTCAAACATCAGGGAAACCAAACTCACAAGTTCACTTTCATGATCAATGATTCCTTGGCTATTGTGACCACCTCCTCTGTCATCAGCTTGAGRAGGGCTCTCACACTTTTAAGACTGCCTCAAAAAGGGAAACCAAACCGTTCTCGAGTCAGAGGAACAGTAATTGAGGTGAGAGCAGAAAAGTGTCCCACTCATCAATACCCAGCCTAGACAAAAGAGCTCAAGGGGGTTTCTTTCTAAACCTTGCATGACAGTGTTCAGTATCTTTTTTCTCTACAAACAACACATGAATGCCAAAGAAAGAGAAAAAATGGGCAGCAGAAATAGCTGCAGTGCATTTGAGGCCCTGAATGAGGGGACTGTCTCTCAGGCTCCAAACTCCTCTCACCATAGCGAGACTGCTTCTTTCCCCCAATTCCAACCGCTGTGATCTTGGCCAAGGCCTGGGGCCCCTCRTGGATGCTGGGACCTTTGGTCCTACGAGCAGGTCTCTGTCTCTGGGGAGCAGAACATGATTCATCTGAGGAACTCAGCTCTTCATATTTCCCTGTAGTTCAAACACAGGTTGTTAGCAGCACAGGAAGTAATTTGCCTGCTTTACTTGCTACTGGTCCTATAAATGTAGTGGAAAGGAAAAAGAAAATGTTAAAGAGCGAGGGTAAAAGAGCTAAACTAGATCAGAAAAGGGCCAGCAGACAAGAGCTGTTGGATCCATGCCTCTTCCACCCTCAAAAGGCTGGAATTTCTGGGATAGAGMAGCTAGCACTACCCCATACACACAGTGTGACACACTTTCAAACATCTCACTTCAAGGTTCCACGTTAAAAACACAACTCAAACATCTGTTACCTGGACCTCTGCAGAAGACCTTGGGCACTGGRGCTGCATGCAAATCTATCAGCCCCACAATCTTGGTGTGGCCACACTTCATGGCCAGAGTCCTTGCTGTRGCTCCAGTGTTATCTCTGACATCTGCCTTCACTCCCTGCAGAAGAAACACCTGCTTAACTGCACATGGCAAAGAGCACTATAAAAAATAAATACGTATATAAAAAACCTCCAAGGATTGTCTTAACTCCTCCATCAGCAACAGAAGCTCACCTATGACAGACAATTCCAGCTCCACTAATACCCTGGATGCCTTTGTAATCATCTACAGTCTCTCCAATCCCTGAATGCCAAAAAGCACGCGCATATGGCTCTTGTGCATTGCCATTAGGAACTGGTTTGTTTGATCTGAGAAGTGTTTTGTACTGCTGCCTCCTTCTGGCAAGAAGATGGACAAGTTAAAGGGGATTAAAATCAAATTGTGTAAGAGCCCTGCATGYTCACAAGCTTTTGGATGTCCACTAGCCTGAGCATGCAAGCGTGTAAACACAATAGAAAAATTACAGCTTCAGTTATTTTTTAATTCAGTCATTATTCAGTTAAATCTGGCCAGTCAGACCTCAGTCCAATCCCTGCAACACCAGTGTAAAATCAAAGAGCCAGCCTGCAGGAAGCGGATACTTTGGAAACAGTCCTGGAAGTCCAGGACTTCAGATGTGACTGACATCAAGGAGCAAAYGTAAACAAGGTCTGGTAAAAACAAACACTGTAAAAAAGGTCTGGTGTCAAACTTGTGGCAGTTCCTCTGAGGGCTGGAACCAGAGACTTTCAGCCACACACAGAACTGTCAGGACACTTACATGATTGAGAAGGTACTGCACAATTATCTCATGGCCAGAGGCAGCTGCTTCCATCAGAGGTGTGTATCCATAYACTGGCTCCCTAGAGAGAGAACAAACACATGGACTGGGAGAATCACAGCTGAACTGTGCTGCAGTTTTGCCATGCCCTAGGAGAGCATCTCCAACAGCAACCTTTGCTGATCACAGACTCTACCATGTACTGGCTGTCCTGCTGTAAAACTCCCTTGGGAGATTCAGTGTTGCTCAACTGGGCGCACATTAACAGATTACTCTTCCAGCTGCAGATCTGCCTTTAAGAGCCCAAATCAGTTTTGCAGGAGCTAATAAAGCAAGAACCTCTTGTTGCCCTCAGGCGATTCCATGTGCATAAATGTGTGGCAGTCCCCAAGGCATGGGAATGCAGGGCACACTTTAAAAACCGACCTGAACTCTGAGTATAYAAAATAATCAATAGAAAGACTCATGAAATACACTTGAGTTCAGAAGGTGTCAGTGTTTAGCTGGTAATTAAACAAGCAGTAAATCTAATTTCCCTTAATCTTAGTTTAATAAACAGTGACAGCATGGGCAGACTTCAACTCAGTCTGCAGGTCACCTGTCCTTGTAACAGCTATGTCACACATCCTAAGGTACAGAGGGAAGATAAAAGCAGGTGTCTGTCAGAGTGTGCTCATCTGCCAGCTGTTGCTTTCACATCTGAATGAGAAATGACAATGAAATKACAAAGAAATAACAAATTCCTCCTYACTTGCAGTTGGCATTTGCTCCGTTCTCCAGTAAGAACTTGACCATCTGCTGGTGCCCGGCACTGGTGCAGTGGAACAARGCAGTCCAGCCATGGATGTCCTTCATCTCCAGCTCTGCCCCTTGCTGCAAGAGAACGGACAATGTTCTTTACTGCACCTGCTGCTCAGGCTGTCAGCCACTGCTGGGACACCGGGAGTTTAAATCTCTGCATGACACTGAACTCAAAACAGAACACAAGGTGGCAACTTGTGGATAATCCCACCCTGAGCATTGAAACCACGAGCTGGGGYTTTACCTGCTTTTTGTGGGATACACACCTGTAGAAGGAAGTAGGCAACACTCTCATTGCCACAGCTGGAGGCCAGCATGAGGGGAGTCTGCCCTTCAGGGGTGGGGATGTTGACATTCACTCCCGCTTCCAGCAGCAGGTGCACAATGTTGTCGTGGCCGATGTAGGAAGCGTACATGAGTGGGGTCCAGCCCCCACAGTTCCTCTGGTTCAAATCCAGATCTCCACTAAGGAACAGAAAAGAAATCACATGAACTACTGTACTGGAACTGTGGCTCATAGCTGGCTCTGACAGACCCTTGTTACCAACCAGCACAGACGCCTGCATGGGAATTTCAATCAACTCCAGAACAACTGCCACCAAATCACAGAATGGTCTGGGGTGGAAGGGACCTTAAAGGCCACCTCATTCCACCCCCTGCCATGGGCTGAGACACCTCCCACTAAAAYACTAAGGAGGTAATTTTTATCAGCAGATTTGCCCCATGAAACTTTGTGCCCAGAACCCTTAGGGAGTCCCAGCGATGCGTCCCCGTTGCCCTGAGCAGTGCAGCAGCAGTGACAACCACCCCTGCAGCAGGTGGCACCACAGCTGTGCCCTCCCCAGCCCCTCTCACCGCTGGATGCACTCCTGCACCACTTCGTACTGCCCGACGGAGGAGGCCGTGTGCAGGTCCAGCGGCACATCCAGCTCCTCATGGCAGATCAAGTGCCCGACCCCGTGCCACATGGACAGGCTGCGGCTCAGCAGCTCCGACTCGCTGGCTTCGTCACTCAGCTCTGACATCCCGCCCTGAGGAGCCAAAGCAGAGCACAGCAGTCAGCTGCTGACCCCTGTTTGCCACAGAATTACCACTCCAAGGTGTCACAGGCTGGGAAGGTGAGACCTGCTCAGATGTGTGGGGCTTGAAATTCCTACCTCGACTTTGATTGACTCCTCAGCCCGAGGCAATAACAGYTGCTGAGAAGATTTTGCTGGAAGTTCTCTCTTGCTGCAGGGAACTCTGGGATTCCAATACACTAGAAAAATAAAAGGCAATAATGCTAAAACGCACATCTTTCAAATATCATTTTAAGATTCYAGAAGCAGTGGCTTTATTTCCTCCCTGCCTAATCCAAACATGCCTAAGGCAGCTTTGAATAACCTGGGCAAGAAAAGACTAAACATCTATTTAAGAGCTGAAGGCAAGCTTAGTGTTATACAAAAGGAGGCAATTCTTGTTTTGTGTGTTTTATAATGTAGGGAGAGAATTAAGAATTCATGGGTCAGACATTCCTGTTCTTCTACATCTGTCTTGCATTACAGGATGACCCTGATTAAATTAAGACACAGTCATTAATAATGACAACTGCCCAMTGCTCCCAAAAGCAGGCAGTGTGGTGAAGAGGGTGTACACTCTACTGTCATCAGGTTGTAAGCAGATTGTTTCTACCATTTATTGTGTCAGCCCTTCAGCAGAAGCCCAGCCCCACCTCTGTGAATCCTGGAAATGCTGGAACATTGGGAGCAGCAGCACACCCCCTATCCTGCAGACACAACTTAATTACACAGCTCCTCCAGCTCCAGGACTGCCTGAAAGGTTTATCCCAGCCCCAGCCTTAGGGAGCAATTGCACATTAATCATTTGAACCACTTGGGAGAGTGTTYTTTTTTGGCACTCCATGAAGGGCTGCTCAGCACAGCTGCACGCAGCAGCTGAGGGCTCCAKCTGCAGCTCCAGGACACAGAATCCAGCCCCCACCAGGGAATCCCAGAATGGCTCAGGTTGGAAGGCACCACTGGGCATCAAGCTCCGTGCTCAAGCAGGGTCCTCTGARCACATTACACAGGGCTGTATCCAGGTGGGCTTTGAGTATCTCCAGGGAAGGAGATCCAYAGCCTCTCTGGGCAGCTTGTTCCAGGTAATCCCATGGGAATTGCTTTCYCCCTTCCTGTAGTCCCACTATACAGCACTTCTGGGGTGTGCCTGGGTCTCTCTATACAAGCTAAGCCAATGTAAAGTCCTTTTTCTTCATGATAACTTTTTGCCAGTTTAATTCCTCAGATTGAATCATTCTAGAGTCAGGCAAATGTCAAATTTGGCATTGGTGAGGAATGAAAGAGAGTAGGAACAGGCTTTTCAGCAGCAGTTGCTCTTCAGATTCCCTCAACTGTAACATTTCAAAACCATACTCCTGTTTTCTGAACTGGGAGTCTTGGCCTTGCAAGCACCTGCCACTTTTCTTATAACATAAGAAAACACCTTTAACTCCCACCTCTTCACTCCCTACCTGGATCCTTTCTTCACACCTTCCTTTTTTCCCTCTACTTCATCCTCAGCTTGTTAAGACTACAAAAGCACCATCTATTCAACTTCATCAGCTGGTAATAAATTATGCCTTTCTTAGAATATCTGTAAAAGCACCAACTCACATTAGGCAACCTAGAGGCCTCAGACAAGAATACACAGAGCACAAGTGAAAGGCCAGAACACCTCACAATCAAAACACAATGAGATTTAAGTGGATCATAAGAGGGAAAGTAGGAGTTTCWCACTAAAACAGATTAAAAGCTGCCCCAGGAAGGCCAAAAGGCAGTGAAAGGAGAACGTTCTTGGCAACTTGTGGAAGCTCATTCAGGTGCAAGTGAAGCTCGTTATTCTCTGCAGCCCTTCTTGTTAATTGGGTACACTAATTACAAACCACACAGGTTTTGGTCTTTGCCAGAAATCAGCCCCAGTCAGGCACAAGTTACCAACACATGCTTGGTGASGTGATCCACAGTTAACAAGGCAAAAATGACAAGACAGAACATCCAGAACATTCATCCTCACTCCTACCTTCCCTGTGCTCAGCCTACATCTTTGCTATTTTTATTTTCTAAATGCTCTCAGATTTCCCCTCAGACTGAACTTTAGCAGGATGTCAGCTCTGCAGGCACCTGAGGACAGCTGCTCACATTCCACASGACAACAACAAAAGTGATCTGAGCCCTCAGGACTGAAATGCAATACCTGGGTGAAACAAAATTGGGGTTGTCTCRTCCAAAGACAAGATGCCTGGAGGGGACATGTGACAGCAACCTCAAATACATAATAAYCCATAATATCATGGAATCCCAGAATGGTTTGSGTTTAAAGGGACCTCAAAGCSCATCTCMTTCCACCCCTGCCATGGGCAGGGGCACCTTCCACAATCCCAGGTTGCTCCAAGCCCTGTCCAGCCTGGCCTTGGACACTTCCAGGGCCAGGGCAGGCACAACAGGACCTRTCAGGGTCAAGTTATAGCATGGAACATTTTAGATAAAGCCCACAAAAATCCCTGTAAAAGTAAACACAGGAGTACTGAGGGAGACTGGGTTGCTAAGAATAAGTTTAACAAAGATCTGAAYATTACAGGCTGTTCCCCTACTTTGGGGCAAAGTGACCAAGTTCACACTGGTTAGAGAGCTCCCYCAGTTCTGCTTGTCCTGGTTTCAGCTGGGATAGAGTTCATTTGCTTCCCAGCAGCTGGCACAGTCTGTTTTGGATTTAGGATGAGAAGAATGTTGGCATCTCATCCTAACACTGATGTTTTGATTGCTGCTATGCAGCACTTACCCTAAATCAAGGACTTTCCAGCTTCCCATGCTTGGCCAGCAGGGAGGTGCCCAAGAAGCCGGGGTGGGGGAGAGCTGACTCAAACTGGCCAGAGGGATATTCCATTCCACAGAACACCAGTATATGGACTGGGGAGGTTTGTTGGGAGGGGTCAATCACTGCCTGGATGTGGGATTTAAATCAGTCATTAGGTGGTGAGTAACCAAGTCGTGTATCACATGTTCTCTTTGGATTTTTTTTGGTCATTATTGTTATTAACCATCATTATATTTTACTCTGCTTCAATAATTAAATTGTTTTTACCTCAAACCATGAGGTTTTTTTACTTTCTTTACTGATTCTTCTCCTTATCCCACTGGTTCGGCACAGGGAAAAGCAGAAGCCTGGTACTTGGTAATCGGCTGGGGTCAAGCCATGACACCTTGCGAGGCCTCTGTTATTATTATTATTAAATTTAATCTATCAGCACTCAGCTATTTATTAGGATCAGAGCTCTACAGTGCTGGGGCTCAGAACAGACAGCAAACCCCAGAATTCAGAGTTTGCTGTTTGAACAAACCAGAARGCAAAGAAAAAATAAACCATAAACACTTACAATGAAAGCTGTGAAAAAAACCACCTCAGAGCCACACTAAAATGAATGGGAGGTGATTTGAGGAGCAGCCAGCCCCCAACACACAACAAATCCAACACTGMCCATTAATCACCCTCACCAGGCACTGCTCAGCTCCAAGCTCTGCTCAGTTCACTGTCTCACATCCCCTCCCACAAGCACAGGTGACATCCACATGYGTCCTTCTGTCCCAAAATAGGGACACCCAAGGCAGCACAAATGTGGAGGCGGCTGGAGGCTCCAACTGAGCCATCAAGCTGACAACAGAGAGTCAYGGAATATTCTGAGTTGGAAGTGAYTCACAAGGATCRTRRRTCCAACCCTGSYCCTGCACAGRCCCCCCAACAATCCCACCCTGTGCATCCCTGGCAGCGCTGYCCAAACGCTCCTGGAGCTGTGGCAGCCTCGGGGCCGGGACCATTCCCTGGGGAGCCTGGGCAGTGCCAGCACCCTCTGGGGACAGAAGAACCTTTCCCTGATCTCCARCCTGACCCTGCCCTGSCCCAGCTCCAGCCATKCCCTGGTCCTGTCCCTGTCCCAGAGCAGASGYTGGAGCTGTYCCTCAGGAGGAGCTGCAGACCCCGCTGAGCTCTGCCCTCCTGTTCCTCCCAGTGAACAAACCCAGTGCCCTCAGCTGCTCCTCAGCYGCTTCTYCATGCCCTTTGGACATCATCCAACAGCTTTAGACCCTTCTGATATCGTGGTTGCCCTCAGAAACATGGTCCCCTTCTGCTCCTGACTTAGCTCTATTTCCACTAAATCCAGCAATAATTTATTGGAGGGACTAAAAAGCCTTTGTTACATCCCCGTTTAGGTACAATTTTTACCAGCTCAGCCACACCAACAAGAGCCAGAACATCTCATTTTTGCACTGTAATCTGCTGACACAAATCACAGCTGCAGAAACCACATCAGGCTCCAGAGRTATGTGAGAGAAAACATTCCTGGACCCACAACACTCGGGTTCAATCCTACACACGTCTGTTGAAAATACACYCAGCTCTTCATCTTTTAATGCCTGGACTCAATGATCTTAAAGGTCCTTTCCAACCTGAGMGATTCCACCACGAGCCTGTCACTCTCAGGCACGTTAAAGACATCAAACAACCTCAGAAAAACAAGAGAAGAGGTACAAAAGCACTTGAGCAGCCCAAATAGGGAGCACATTTCCCACAGCAGCGGCTGTGCTCGCCAAGGCAGCCGGACACGGCACCCGAAAGGCTCGGGGGCTCTGCCCGGGCACGCTCCGGTCACACAACGACGCACCTGAGGCGGAGCAGGCACAGTTGGAGCCGCCAAAGCGGCCGCTGCACGGCTGTTACCGAACGCCTCACRGCAAAACGGCTCCGGGGGCGTTATCACCGCACCTGCCTCTCGCGGCCCTGCTGGCAACGCGGCCTCAGCATCGCACACTTCAGCCACGGGGCAGAAGCGCTGCGGCCGTGGGYCCMCCGAGGSCGGGGAGTGCCCGGGAGCAGCCCCAGAGGTGAATGCCACCGCTGCGATCCCCAGTGCCGCCGTCCCGGCCCCGCCGCCCCTCACCTGCGCCCCGGTGAGCGCCGCCGCCGGAACCAGTCCCGCCCGCGCAAAGCATRCCGGGAGCACCCCGCCTTCCCCAGCTGCGGACTACAACACCCGAGAGCCCCCGCGGCGCCGGGCCAATGGGAGAAGGCCGTGCGAGGGGGCGGGGCGAAGGGCAGCCAATGGGGTTGTGGCTGGCTGTTGTAGCGGCCCCGCAGCGCTGCCCCCGCGCCCCGCGCTCGTCCCGGTGCTGCCCGTTCGCTGTGCCCGCCGTGCGGCCCGGCCCGGCGCTGAGCGGGGCGGTGGGCGCTGTGAGTGAGGGGAGCGGAGCGGGGCGGGGYCGGGGGCCCGGGAGCCGCGTTGCCATGGGGACGGTGCGCGTGCGCGGCGCGGCCGCCATGGAGGGGCTGTGAGGCGAGGGGATCCTTGTCCCGGTGCTGTCACTCGCGGCTACGGTGGCTCAGCCCCGAAGCCAAGCTCTGTCTCCCACCATTGCCGGTGTCTTCTCCGCTTCTCCTTCCCAGTGAGGGGGGTGTGACAGCAATCGTCAGTGCYGGTGACACGGAGAAGCTCAGGGTTTCAAGTCTCAATTAGAACCATGGAGTCGTTAAGGCTGGAAAAAACCTGCAAGATCATCCAGTCCAGCCTTCGACCTAACATCCCCATGCCCAAGCTCTCCAGAACGTGCCTGTTGAGTTACTGCTAACAAGTGTTTTGAACACTTGCTCCCACAGCAGAGGCTGCATTAGCTGACTGATGAGTCAGAGCCAGTGTAACATCCACAACCTTGGGATATTTATCTCTGAATCTGGCAGATGGAGCCATACCAGGCAGTTTGTTTTATCCCCACGGGGCTCCTCTTGCCCTTGGCAAGCTCTGCTCAGTGTCAGGGCACTGTATTCCAGATGTGGGGATTTCCCTCCTCTTCACCTAAATCAGACTCCGGTGTTGTCTCACACCAATAAAACCGCCATAGATACRGCCTGTAAAGTATTTACAGAGCCAGTTTGCAAGTTTTAAACTTCCCAAGGCATAAATTGAGTTTAACTTCATGTTTTGAGGAGTGTTACTGGCCAATACAAATAACAGTGCCAGCGTTATCCCTTGAACAGTTATTTCAGTCCTGATCAACACAAGAGTCACCACCTCCAATGGTCCTTGTGGGTCTCTTCCAGCTGTAGGTATTCTGTGAAACTTCTGAACCAGAAATCATTTACTTTCATGTTTGACTGCCTAGAAAACCATGTGATTGTAGCATAAAATGTAAAGGTTTTCTGTGTGGACAATTATCTGACCTCTTAGTTCAGCTACAGTTCCTATTGTGTTGTCTGAACTGCTCCTGGACATCAAGGAACAGGAGGAAAGAGTCCACATTAGAAACACTTTCAGAGGTCAAAATCCACGAATGTGCCTATTCTTAACCAATTTTTTTGGTATAAATTCCAGTGAAATCATACATAAACATTACCTGTGTGGAAGGCTCCCTGCCCATGGCAGGGGGGTGGAACAAGATGGTCTTTAAGCTCCATTCCAACCCAAASCATTATGAGATTCTATGACTTTGTGATCATTTTATCTGTCCTTTGAGTAGTGAGGAGAGGAATGTGAGGGAGATAGGGAACAGGAGTCGATCCAGCTGAGAACAGAGATGTCAGCCTGCCTTTGCTGTGCTCCTGCCCCCTCCATGCAGGCAGAACATGGGAACATGCTTGGAGAGGACAGTTATGGCAGTCTGGCCAAGAATCCCAAAAAATTATTATAGATGATGGGCTAAATTGGGTGTGGGGTGAACAGGGCAGAAAACCTCTCAGCCCTCTGAACTCAGGTGGGAAGGAATAGCTCCAAAAATGCAGATTTTAACATTATCTGCTGGGAGTGCTGGGAATTCCACTGCACACACTTTGTCCTTGTTTTGGACTGATGTTATCCCATGCTTGGAGAGGTGTCCTTAAGCTCATCTTTCCTTTGCTCTAAGGAAAGCTGTTCCAATGGCCTCAGAAGGGCAAAGTGAGGATGCAGAACATGCAGCTGAGCCTCCTGCAGCTCCTGTGCAAAGGGACAGGACATTCCAGTGGGGATCCATCCTTGCTGCAGTGAAGGATCACCTCCCATCCCTGGACTCCGACTCCTCCACAGTAAGCACTGCAAATCTGCCTTTCTTCCCTCTGGGTCATGTAAAAAACTCTCAAAAGCAAAAACAGGTGACCTTACCAGGCATTTTGGGGTGGCTGGTGTGGTATCCTGGCTGGGCTGCCTGTGTGCTAACTGTGTGTGTTAATCCCAGYCTTGTGGATTATCCTGGATTGTCAGAGTGTAATTTCCATCTCCTCTGTCTGTGTTCTTKGRATTCTGCCSCTCTGTYCCTGTGTTCAGSTGAGACCCCACCTGCAGAGCTGCCCCAGCCCTGGGGCCCAGCACAGGGAGGACCTGGAACTGCTGGAGAGAGTCCAGAGGAGGCACCAGGATGGGCAGAGGGATGGAGCAGCTCTGCTGGGAGCCAGGCTGGGAGAGCTGGGATTGTTCAGCCTGGAGAAGAGGGGCTTAAGGGTGACCTAATTGTGACCTTCTAGGTCCTGAAGGAGCCAACAAGAAACATGGAGAGGGACTTTGGACAAGGACCTGGAGTGACAGGACACAGGGAATGGCTTCCCACTGCCAGAGAGCAGGGATGGATGGGATATTGGGAAAAAATTCTTCCCTGTGAGGATGGGGAGGCCCTGGCACAGGGTGCCCAGAGAAGCTGTGGCTGCCCCTGGATCCCTGGCAGTGTCCAAGGCCAGGCTGGACAGGGCTTGGAGCAGCCTGGTATAGTGGAAGGTGTCTCTGCCATGGCAGGGGTGTGATGAGATGATTTTTAAGGTTCCTTCCAACTCAAATGATTCTGGGATTTTTGGAGAGGTGTCCAAAATACAGACAATAAGTATTTCTAGGGAAGAGGAGGGTCAGGGCATCTCACAGAATGAACCCACATTTCTTCTTAGTTTGCTCTGTCAGAAATACGGTGTGAAAGTAGAATCCTGTGGATTTAAAAAGAAATTATGAGGTTTTATGCTTGACAGTATTGTGCTATTCATTCCAGCCATGCCTTTGCCAGACAGCAGGCCTGGTGGGGTGGCTTTTTATCCATGAGGATCACAGCAAAGTGATATTCCTGAAGACTCAGTGGTCCACTAGAAAAAAAGCATTTTTGGCAGAGATTTCAATCCCACATTCTGCTTCTTTTTTTTTTTTTTTTTCCCCCTGCCTATCATTCTCCACAATCCATGCTGCTTTTTTTCTGCTTTTTACCTGCCAAAGAAGCATAATTGCAGAAACCTTTTCACATAAAGTGTGAGACTGAGAGGTATTGTGCATCATTCTTGACTGGTACAGGTTTTTCACTTGCTGGGCCTGGGCCAGGCTGTTCTTGGCTGCTGAACATCTCTATTCTCAGGACAGCATTGATCCCGTGCTCCTCTCTAGTACAAGATGCTCTGGTGTTGACTTTTCTGAGGCAATAATATCTCTTAAGATTTAATTATTAGATGCTTTTTGTCCAAATCAGAACACTGTTAAACATGTATAAACTTTTTCAAATTTGGAACACACAGCTTATATTTTATMCCAATTTAGTGTGGCTGTTAATGGTACAAAGGGAGTCTGGTGAGCAGTGAAAGAGCCAGAAATGCCTCCAGGGGTGTTTATTATTAATCAGTGATCCAAAGCAGTGTGATCAAGTGGGTAAAGTGGTGATGGGGATTCCATAACTTGGGTTCTGCACCTGGATCTCTCCCTATCATGCTGGACAAACCATATTCCCTCACTGTTCTCAATTGCCTCTACCTACACTCTTAATTATTTGAAACAACCCTTCCATGTTAATATGTCTGTCTTTAGTACAGATTAAGGCCCAACACTGAAATTATTTGTAGGTTTTTTTGTTGAGTAAGTTACAATCATGTTAAACCAGAGGAGCAGCTTCAGACTTTGATGCCAAACACCATTGTATAACCCTAAATCATGCTGAACATTTTGTTTTCAATCTCCAAATTCTCTGTTTCTATCCCACGTGGAAAAGATTTCCTGCAGGAGGAACTGAGGCAATCTGTTTGGCACTTCATTTGCATTCAAAAGATCTGGTTGTGTAATCCCTGTCCTGCTGAGGCTGCAGTTCCAGAGCTGCACCTTTGTCCGAGGAGTTTCCACGTGAGGGAAGATTCATYTGTGCATCCAAGAGCTGTCACCTGAACGTGCCCTGCTCCCACCTCCAAAAATGGCACTCACAAATGTGTTCCATGCCCTGAAGCACTTCCATTACCCTGATAGGCCATTTATTAAAAGGAAAGATGTTCTGTTGCAGTTGGCTTCGTGTTAAGTTAATGACACCAGAGATGATTTTCTGCAGTGTGAATTCCCAAAAATTCACACTGGCAAAACAAAGGGATGAGCAGGAAAGTTGTGTCCTGACTGCTGAGAAGGTGCTTAATCTCCTTTTGGTGTCCATGCATAAAGGATTCATCTCCAATGCATATCTGATGTTTAGAAAAGGGATTTTCAGAGCTGTCTAAATGCTGCCCAAGCAAACAMAGATGCTGTTTGCATTCTGAACAGGTCCTGAGGGCAGTGAAAAGCCTTCACAACACTGCCTGGCCTCACCTGGGTCTCCCAGCAGCTCTATTTAAGTTCAGCTCTGGGCCTTCGCTCCCTCTCTGAACTGTGTTAGGGGAGTTTTGGTTTCTAGTTATGGTCCTGCTTGAGCCAGATTTCACCTGTGAATTCACTTTCAGGCTGGATCTCTGACGTGCCTGATCAATCCAGCATTGCCCAATGATCTGGAGTTTTGACTCAGCCTGGTTWCTCCCCCTCGTCTGTCCTGCTTGTTCCTCTTGGGTGCTGTGGTGAGGCCTTGCCTTTCCAGTCCCTGAGAATCTTAGAATCCCAGAATGGTTTGTGTTGGAAGGAACCTTAAAAATCATTCCATGGGCAGGGACACTTTCCACTATCCCAGGCTGCTCCAAGCTCTGTCCAGCCTGGCCTTGGACACTGCCAGGGATCCAGGGGCAGCCACAGCTTCTCTGGGCACCCTGTGCCAGGGCCTSCCCACCCWCACAGGAATCAGTTTCTCCCCAATATCCCATTTGATCCTGCCCTCTGACAGTGRGAACCCATTCCCCCTTKTCCTGGCACTCCAAACCYTTGTAAACAGTGATCAGCTCAGCTCTTGCCTCTCTGATGGGGAAGGAGGTATTGCAGAGAATCACTTGAGAGWCAGAGAACTTCCCACACTTTCCATCACTTTTCTCGGGCTGTTTGTCATCAACCTTCATGGGCATTTGATGTTTTACATTTGTAGCTTGTTGAAATGTTGGGTGGCTGTAAGACAGCCTGGCTTGGTGACTCTTGAGGTTCCAGACTGCCTGGTGAAGGTGTGACTGCAAGGAAACTTCTTGTCTCTGCATGCCAAGAGGTGACAACATGGAAGTTGTCACTGCAAATCAGATATTCCAATATCAGTGGGTATTGCAGTCTGCTGTTTAATATCTCTCTCTCTTTTTTTTTTTCCTGTTTGCAGTCTGATTGTGAGAGTGATGAGGAGCTTTTCATCTTCCAGCGGGACCTGCCAAACTTAATTCCGGACCTGTCGGAAGAACTGATGATGTTTTCCCTGGAAGACTCCCAGGAACAGGTTGGGACTGTTGTGTGTGGGCTGTGCTGTCACCCCTCTCTTCTGGCTGTCCCCAGTGTGGGCAGCTGCTGGTGTCTGATTTATTTCAGCTGTGGGATGGAAAAGCTTAGTCCCCAGTCCCCACCAGAAATTAGAACTTTCTTTCTCTTTTTACAGTGATCTTTGAACGTTTTCTCTGTTACTGAGATTTTAGACATTTTTTGTCCCTTCCTCTGGCATTTTTAATTGTCCTTTACTGTTTTTCTTTCCTGTACACTAACACTGTGCAATCATTTTATGGGTCTAGAAAATTAATTAGGACAGTGCAGGAAGGAGGACAAGTATGAAGTTTACTCCTTGAACAGCTTTTGTGGGATAAAATTATCACATAATTCATTCCTTCAGTGACGAAGACAAATCCATAGAATCACAGAATAGTTTGGGTTGGAATAATAACCACATGTAAGAAAAAGTAATTTAAAGGATGTTTAGCACTTCCTGAAAATGAAAGTTTCTGGAAAGTAAACAGTCCCACTGTTTTCCATGAGGATATGGTGTGGGTTGTTTCCATATGGTGTCTGAGTTGGAGCTGTTGTCTTCTAATCCCTTGGTTTTGGTTTATTATCCACTTGTAAAGCTCGGGGAGATGTGACTTTCTGCATGTGTGTGCTTTCTCCACTTGCAGCAAATCCAGGAGACAGAAAGACTTCCATGGGAGATCTGGAATGAAGACTTGGAAAGTTTTGACTTTCAGGAAAAAACAGATGGTGCCCAAATCACTGCTAAAGAAGATGTACAAATGATTAAAGATGAGGCTCCTGAACTTGCCAGCCAGACTGAAGAAATGCCAAGCCAAAAGGGAGCTGTTCTTGAAGAGTCTCTTGCAGATTCCACAGATCATCTTGTGGAGAAAGAACTGGGCAAGACACAGGCCAGGGAAGGAGGGAACTCTTGGATTAATCCAGCAGTGTCTGTGGAAGGGCTCTACAGTAAAAAGGAGAGAAAAAAGCTGATAGAGACAAAGATACTCTCCAAAATCATTCTGGAGCCATCCCCAAAGCAGGAGATGAAGCCTCCCTCCCATGGCATCAACAAAATTGCAGGAAGAATTGCAAAGGAGGAAACCTCCTCAGCTGAGCATCTTGGAGAAGTGACCCATTTGTCACTGCAGGCAAGTGGCCCCAAAGAGCAGCTTTGGGGAATGCTGCTGGAGGGCTGGAGGCACAGTGCTCTGCCTGCACAATCCCACTGCAGCAAGGCACTGCAGTGCCCAGTTCTGACACACTACAGGGACTGTGAGCTATACAAGCACCAAAAGCTGTCCCAGAGCTGCAGTACAAGTCCATAGCAGAGGCAAAAGCATGCATCAGCAGCAAGGGCCATGCAACTGTTCAGGGAAGCCATAGCATCTGTCCCTGGGCGGGCAAGGAATTTTTCTGGCCTGAGGCAGGCTTTGCATTAAAACAGGGAGCTTTTTGGCCTTCCAGTGTAGTGCTGGAGGTGAGGAGATGTTTAGGGTTGTTCCTGAAGCCTTAAATCTCACCCACCTGGGGAAGGTAGGATGAGCATCTCGATGTTAACTGGGATGTGGCCCAGAGTGGGGAGGTGGTTCTCTTCAGAACTGAGTTATAGATCTGCCTGTATTGATTTTTGACTTCATTAGGACTTAATCAGCACAGAACATGACCTGATCTTTCTGTTCAAAGCCTTCCACAGGTCACAGTACAGACATTTCCTTTCCCCTTTCATGTATTCACAGAAATGAACTTTTTGATGTTAGAGCTGTTCCAGTCCAGGCAAACCGTGTAGCTCCTGGTCAAATAATGAGTTAAATTGTGCTGCATCATTACAGGGCATCTTTTTCAAGTGGCTCTGGGTTTAATTTCCAGCTCATCTCATAGAATTCAGTTTCTCTGTTAATTCAGGAGGCACAATTTGCCTTTCAGAACCTGTTTGATATCAGTGACTTCAGTGAGGTGAAGTTTGCTGCTTTTGGGTGAGCTCTGAGACCAGGCTCAGTGTGTTYTCACTTTCATTTGGAAGGTGGTTGTTGCTTCCCAGCTCAGCCAGGCACCTCAGTTTGKGTCAAGTTGCTAAAAGTAATATACACTTTCTTCTTAATTCTTATCGGTTCATTTGAAATGTCTTTTTTCCTAAGTTTCTTTCTGTATTAGAAATTGAATTGTGCAAACCTACACTTCTTCTGGACCTTCTGGATCTTAAACCAGTGCTGTAATGTGTGATGTTAGAACAGATCTAATMAARGTTCAGATATRYGTGAAGATTTATTGCTCAGGAAGGWGGGAGAACCTTSTCTTCTACAAGAGGGGCAGATGATGGAGGTTTTACAAGGTGAAACTGCTGGGTTTGGAGGCTGCTTCTGCTTTTTTAAAGCCCAYGAGTGGTTATGTGAAATGCATGTGTGTGGCAGTTGTGTGTGTCATTGTCACAACTCACTGCCCCCTTCCTTTTAATAAAACTTGTAAGTACTTGTGATTCCTGGTGATAATATTTCACATGGGTGTAGATACTTTTCATTAAAACTTCAATTTCAAATAATGTTGAGGGGGGAAGCAATGAGTGTTTTGTATGCATGTGGACTTTCATGGCAGCCTGGTTTTGTACCTGAGTGAAGTGAGTGTGCCCTCAGTCAGGGCATGTGGGTTCAGAGCAAAGAAATGGATGATCCTCACTTCAGGGTGGGATGAGCAGCTGTGAGATATCATGTGATACTGACTGTACCTAGAGGAGTGGGAATTCACCCTGCTCAGAAGTTGGAGGGGGTGGAAAAGGCTCATCTCAAAGAACTGAAGAGCCAGAAGTCCTTCTCTTGTGGGTGGCAGTGAGAAGTTCTCACATTATTCAGGATCAGAGTACATAGGCTTGGCCTTGTATCAGACCACTTTTTAATCTGTTCCTCTGTCTCCAGTGATTTTTGTAGCCTATATCAAAAGAGTTCATGATTCTGAGAGAAAAAAGCCTCAGCAGAAGTAGCTGAAGCAGCTGGAGGGATGCCCTGTCTGAAGGGATGTAATAAATGCATTCCTTTCCTTACAGCACTTCCTCTGGAATTGCTGAAAGCAAGCTGGCACTGAAATTAGGGGTGGTCTTTGGGGAGTAAACTTTGCATCACATTTCTGTTGTCTTCTTTCAGAAATGGGATCTGGACAAGAATCTTGAGGAGCTAGAGCAGCARAGGGATAAAACTCATGCAGAAGTTCCTTTCTTCCCAGCAGATTATGGTAATATCACTAGCTGAAAGTGCATAAAAATAAATAAAACTCAGGTTCCTGTGTTTAAGTCATTCCCTGCAGCATCATTTTGAATGCTGAAATCAGTGAGTTTTTWAAATGCATCTAAAACATGTTTAATTAACTTCCCTCAAGATTTCATCTAGGCTTTTTTTTTAATATGAAGCCAGTGCTTTGTGGCCTGCCATTGGCCAGACAAGCCAGATGACAGTAATATCTTAATCCTTCCCCTTCTGACAGGCTGTAGGAAAAGTGTGAAAATGGRGAAATTGGGTGATTCCATGGCAGGAGACCACAACTGATGATCATTTTGTCACTCTTCCATAGCAACCTTCAGGAAGAAGTCTGAAGCTGAGCTCCTGGAGAAGCTGGGAGAGCTGTGTGTCAGGCAGTCCAGGAAAGGGTCTTCTGACTCTGAGGGGCCATCAGCCAAGCTCTGCTCCTTCCAGGGACAGCAGGATGATAAGTAGGTCCTTTTCTGTCATATATCCCAGCTAATCCTGGCTGCCAATACAGATACTTGGGATCTCCTGGTCTTCCATGGGGGTTTTTCTCTGTAGCTTTGCAGGAAGCTGGAATTGGGGTTGCAATACTCAGTCATTCACTGATAAACACCTTGGCATTCTCCAGCAACCTTTGTCTTGACCTTACCAGACACTTGGGGTAAATGGGAAAGGTGGGAAAATGAGGCTAAGCCAATTATCCTRCTCACCTTTCTTGTCCTGTAGGGTACCAATTTCCCTTCCTCCTACCTCAATATAGYAAAAATACACAGGATGGTTTTCTGTGGGTATCAGTGGAGATGTCAGTGCATTTTGGAGGGTTWTGTGTGAAGGAAGAGCATTTTCAGGCTGTTCAGAGGGAACAACATCAATGGTRGCAGCACAGAGGAAATAATGAGTGAAAAAGTAGAGGGGAAGGTGGGCAGTACACTCATTGCCAGAGCAGGGAGAGCCACTAAGATGATTTGCACTTTGTATGCCTGGCAGAATAAAATAGAATTTCCAAAAGAGGCAGAGAGGAAAGGGGGGAACCTGCTCTTACTCATTGACACTGAGATCTTAAAAGTTGAGATCTCTCTGGTGCCRTACCTGCCTGCCTTTTTTCTCCAGAACAACTTGGTGGTGTCACATTTTTGAGAACTAAATTTCCCTCTTCATCCTGCCTGTGATCTGTGTTYCTGGGGGAAGCTGAATGCTTGAATTTTGATAGTAGGCAGAAGCAGAGTTGGAATCTATGTGGTAGCCAAGCACAAAGCTCCTTTCTCAGCCYGGTTTGGATCCTAATCCACTCCCTGTGGAATAGCTAAGGCAGAGGATGTGCTGAAGTGGTGTTTTCTATGTGTAGGGATGGTGCCTTGCTGTCATCCTCTCCACGTTCTCTGAGGATGGGCAGGATGAGATCCTGGTGCCCATCAAAGCCTGTGACTGTGTACATAGATTTGAGAGATGCTGAGCCACAGAAGTCAGTGACGTTCCCTAAAGAGGAGCAAAGGTAAATCCTGGCTTTAGTGGGAGTTGAGAAATAAGTAACAAAAAGTGAGAGACTTTAGCCTTTCTGAATCTTGTACTTGTGAAATGTAACTTCAAAAATGTTCACTCCTTCCACACCTTGTAGTTAATGAACAGCTGATAGATAATAACCAGGTAACACATTTTGGTTTAGTTGCCTGAATATTTTAATTTTTTTTGCTAGAATAATAGAGTGAGGAACTGTCAATAACACTTGAAGATCTTCTCTGAAAGTCTCTCTCCCTTTCCTCTCATTTTCTAAATTTGCATCCTATAAATGCCCAAGAGCCAACACCGAGTTGGAACAGGGTTAATTAATGTGGTCTGATTGTTTTGCAGTGCAAGTGACAGCTCCTCCTCCTCTGAAGAAGAGACTGTGACAATTAAGGATGAAGCAGAAAGGAGAATGTAAGATTCCTTACAAGGTTCAAGTGATATTTCTGGAACTGAAATAATTGCCTTAACAGTGATCAAAGTGAAAGTTTGTGTACTTAAATATCTCCATTCCTGGTCTTTACAAAGAAAAGRAAAAAAAAAAAAAGCCCTGTAATGAAAGTGCTGCACTGTGGCCCCAGGAGGTCACTCTTTCCCTGTTGCATGGTAAAGCTACCAAAACTAGAAAATAGTTGTTGATCCTTGAGGCAAAATTTGCACCTGTCCAGCTGCTTGGGACAGCTCAAAGCACAACCAGAGGTGCCCTGGGGGCTGGAAAATGTGACTTTCTCCAGACCTGAGTTAGTGACACCAGAACTGTGTTTGACATGACTCAGAACCAAACTTTGGAAATATTGTAGGGAGGTGACTCAGACAAACCTTTATTTTTTAAAAATARTAAAATAGGCTAGAATGGATAGAGATTTAAAGGGAAGATTGACTACATTGTATGGACAGGGATGCTCCCAATTCTCCTTAAAGAGAGGGGAAAGGGAAAAGAGTGTGATACATGGAATTTAAAATGTAAGTTCTTCAACAGGTCAGATGTGAACTTTTTGTTGCTAAACTCAGGGTTTGTTTCATATCCCTGACTTATAAGACATTTCTTTGGTGTGAAGCAKAGATGTGAAGTTTAACCCTCTTCCTGCATTTGTGCTCTGGATTCCATGTGGAATTCTGCAGCCTGGAAGTTCAAACAACAAGCAGAACATGTGTCTAGTTGTGCCAGCCAATTCATCTTTCAATGGTTTGGGAGAAGAGATGATTTGACAAGGAACAGAGCCCAAACAATGTAATTTAGACCATCTAATCCAAAGCCAGTAAAAAGCAGGGACGAGGTGATGCTCAGGGAACTCTCCCTGGCACTGCTCCAAATCCAGCAGTTCCATCAGTGTAAATCTGCAATGATGGAGAGCAGAGCTGGGGTTTGGATTCACCTTCACGTTGCTAAAGAACATGCACAAATGAAATGCCTGGYAAATGGCTGCTCAGTTGTGTTTGTAAATAAGAAATCCTCTTGGTCTCAGCAGGGCAGGATTCTGATCTCATTCACAAGGGGTCAATCCAGTTCCATTCTTACCTGGAAGGAATTATTAAAGAGGAACTATTATTCTGTACATGCAGATTATGTCATGACAGGATATTCCACTATAACAATGATGTGCTGACAGCTTAGCTGTCTCATTGTKAAAATTAAGCCAAACACTCATAAATTCTAACAATTATTAGAAAAAYCYTTTCTTCTKTATGTATCTGAACCTCATCCRCTGTRTCCAAAGGGGGCAGAAATCTGTAGSCTTTGATTTCCATGCCAAAAATACATTTGTTCAGGGCTCYTCTGCTAGGTGTTGGTGTTGTGTCTGAGTGCAGAAGAGGTAAATAAATTGCCAGGAAGATMATTTTTGTGTTCTGGCTCTGTAGTGGTTTGTGTCACCCTAGTGCTGGTGCTTCTGTTACCCACAGTTATCGTTCCTGTAGATGCCCAGYCCTTGTTTTGAGCTGTCACTCATCTCAGAAGTTCCTCAGAGATTGTTTTTATTCCTATCTGTAATGCTTTATCTTGATTAAATCAGGTTTTTATTTCCTTTGCAGGAGGAATTGCTCAGGGAAAAGCCTCTTACTGCAACAGCTTCGAGCAGCCCGTAAGGAGGCCTTGGAGCTTCTTCATAAAACGTCTGTTCCAGCTGAAAAACCTCATCCAGAAAGGCTGGAAAAYGGAGGTTCCTCTAATATAAGTCAAAAGCAATCTTGTGAAGTGAGGCAAGAGACAAATGAGGTGGTTCCTGGGAAACTGATGAGATTGGAACCAGAGAAGAAAAGTTCCCCCTTGTTGAGCTGTGGAGCCAATGGAGCTGCCACGGAAAAAGAGAACAAAATGGAAGCTGAGAAGGTTCAAAATGCAGGAAATGCTCCAGACTGTCCTGAAACTACAACAGAATTGCCAAGGTATCCCACAAGAAAAGCCATCAGTGGGTTTGGCTGTGGCTTCTCTAATTGTCTGGGATTAAAGAACATTGCTTACCTGGGCTGGGAGCTGGGACAAAAGAGTGTTGGTTTTATTCCCTGGAAAGAACAACACTCATGGCAGCTCCTGCTGGAAGGTTCAGAGACAGCCTCAGTGGGGGYTGGGATTAGATGAGCTGTGGCACTTTTGACATTGTGAATTGAGCCCTTTTCTTTAGCTTTGATTCTATAGAAGAGGAGCATAAATGCAGTATTGATCTCCTTTAGGAACAACAGCATTGGGATTTCCTAAGCACAGCTTCCTAGGAAATAGGTCTGGAAGGGTCAGTCTCCCTGTGCCAATAAAGAGTGAGGTAAAATCTAATCTCTCCTGGCAGATCTTTATAGGGCTTGGTCTTGAAATCCTCGGTCGTGAGGATTCCTCGACTCCCAGGTAGTATATTTTGCTGCTTAATTATCCTTACAGTTGTAAAGCTTTTCATTAAGTCTAATTTAAATTATCCTCTCYCTAATTTAAGCTTATTTTTGTTGTGTTCCCAGAAGGGGTGGAAAATGGTTTGTTCTGTTTCTCAGTATAAAACATCTTGTACAAGCTGGAAGATAGCTCAGTCTCCCCTTGTACTTTTTTCTTCCAAACAAAGGAATTTTGACTCTTTGCCACCAAGAAAAGTGCAAGATCTTGGAGCTACACAGTACACCCATGAGGAATGCCACAGGAATATCTTGGAAAGCTTTAAAAACTAGAAATAAGAGCGATATCAATTGAGGAAATTGCAGAGTTATTTGGGCCTCTGCCTCTCTGGGCTTAGTTTAATGTAGTGTATTCTGCAGAAGGTCTAATTTTAAAGTGAAATCAGGTGGTTGCCTTGTGCACCTGCCCAACTCTTTGGGAGAGCTCCATTATGCTGCCTTCTCAAAGGTTATATCCTGCTATTTTCAGAGTGAAATTTAACATTCTGACTTTGACATATGAGCCCTGGAAAGAATTAGGATCTGCCTGCTCTGGAGACTATTACCATGTCAGAGTTAAACACTTGCCTGCCCTGCCACTTAGACACCTCAGCTCCTGTGTACTGAAATGGCAGATGGTTGCTTGCAAGGATTTTTCCCTATGGAATTCCTGACATTAAGCTACTTGCTTCCATCAGGAGCACTAAACTCCATTTTGGTTACCACAGAGATGGCAGCTCATGGCCAGGCAAGAATCTGTGTTATTTATTGTCTCTAAGCAATAACTCAATGGTTTTAACTGACTGAATTTTTTTCCTTGCTGTTCTAATCATTGCTGGGGCACCTGGGGCTGGAAGAATTCAGAACCAATTGAACTTAGTGTTTGCYGTGGAAATGGCAGATAAAATCTTTCTGCAGGCATCCAAATGTAGAATTGTAGAAAGATGGGAGGTCTTAGGGCCAGGGAAAGCTTATCTCTTCCTATCCTATAGCAGATAGGAAAGGAAATGGGGTTAGCCTGGGAATTTCGGTGTGAAGATGGGGAGTGACACATCACAAAACATCACTGCTTAAAGGAGTTCTGATCTCCAGATAGATCATCACCACTTATCAGAAGTTTGATCTCTGCTCCTTTTCTTTGAGGTTCTTTTCTTCTTAGAGAGATGATTTCATCCACTGTCAAGTTCTGCTGTCCCCCCACAAACCCCAAAATTCCTTTCTAAATCTAGTTTAGCCTTTCATGTCATGAATCCCCCTCAAGTGTGCAGTATAAATATGAGACAAAAAGAAATGCAACCAGATGAACAACAGGCTTTTTCTCCCAAGTGAAAAGCTTAATCTGTGTATTTTTCAGGAGAGAAGGAAGTGAAAGAGAGTTATCCCAAAAGGAAGAGATGAAAGAGAGGCAGAGGAGATGCAGATTGCAGGAGCAGCTGGAGCAGCAGCAGCCTCAGCGCTCGGTGTGTGGGACACAGCCCATGGCAGAGAACACCCCGGTGCTGTTCCACATGGTCAGTGGCTCTGGGTAGGCTGGGCCTGGCAGGGGGACCCTGCCAYGGGCAACTGGGAGCAAAAAGTGATTTTCATTGCATTATTTCCAATGTGTTTGTTGCGGAGCACTGTTACCTGGTGAGAGGAGCAGCCCTGCAGCTCTGCTCTCACACTTTGCAGTGCAGGGAAGATTCCTCAGGCAGCTGCCCTCCAGTTCTGAGCTGGCAGGGGATGGAGGAGCTGAAATCAGTGGCYTCAGTGACATCTGCTTCACAGGAGCCAGAGTCTCCCACATGATTTTTCACCACTTTTTCTAAAAAGGTGAAATATTTTTACTATTTCTGCCAAGTTCTGGCTTGTTGTCTGTCCCCAACATCTTTGTAGTTCACTTTTGTGGGTAGATTCTGAGGACTGTGGGTTTAATAAAAGGTTTTACTCCTGAATAAGGGAATATGAAATTATCCTGTTTTTTGCAAAATCTAAATATGGCTTGGGGGACTGGGCTGTTGTTCCTCCTCAGAAGATTTATCTCTTTATCTCTGTCCGTGCTCTTGGTGAAGGGGTTGGAATGAGATGAGCTTTAAGATCACTCCCAATCCAACCCATTCCATAATCCTATGATATGCAGTCCTACTCCATCCAGGATTTTGCTGTACACAAGGCCAGCTGAGAAGGTAAAAGGGGATGAGAAACTCCAGAATTTATCCATGAATCCACCCCAATGATTTATTGGGCTAATGCCAATAACAGAGCTCTTCTGTCAGTACAAAAGTCGAAAGATTTCACAGCCCTAAATTTGGAGCTGGCCCATTCAGGTTTGTTTTGTAAATTGATTCCTGTGTTTGTGAAGATTTGAAAGCTCATTTTAYTTACCACTGGATTAATCAGTGAGGAGGAGTGAAGGACTAACAAGCTCTCAGCTGAGTTTTCCCTCGGCCTGGCTGCTCTGGCAAGGACAGAGCCCAGAGCTCTGCTTTGGAGGTGTAAACGTGGATCCTTTGGATTTGCTCCTCCCTGGCTGCTGGCAGGTACCTCCCATTTCCAGTTAGCCCTTATTAAGATGCAGACACACACTTGCCCCTCTGCAATCTTCGAGGGCCTCGCTCTCTCCTCCTGGACAATGCCCCAGGCAATGCAGAATTTCCCTGTGTTTGGTCATTTTCCATCTTTGCTGTGCTGGTGCCAATAAAATGAGGATGGCCTTGGTGATGTGCTTTGCCTTGAGCACAGCTCAGGGTGGGTCTGGGCTGGAGCTGAACTGAGGTGTAAATGTGTCCCTAAGAGATGGGATGGTGTTCCAGAGGTGGCAGCAGGGACATGGGYATTGCTCACCAGGCCAGGCTGCTGCTGCCTGTGGAAGCTGCTACCAGTGTCAGTCAGCAGGACAGGGACTTGTTATAAGTGGCAGGAGAAGGGACAATGGTTTTAAGCTGCCAGAGAGCAGGGATGGATGGGATATTGGGAAGGAATTGTTCCCTGGGAGGGTGGGGAGGCCCTGGCACAGGGTGCCCAGAGAAGCTGTGGCTGCCCCTGGATCCCTGGCAGTGTCCAAGGCCAGGCTGGACAGGGCTTGGAGCAGCCTGCGATAGTGGATGGTGTCCCTGCCCATGGCAGGGGGTGGCATGAGATGAGCTTTATGGTCCTTCCCATCCAAACCATTCCATGATTCCAAACTAATGCCATCCTTGAGGGAAACCTGCCTGACCTCCCAAGGCACCGACAGTAAAAGCAAATCAGCACAACCCATAATAATCATGCTGTCTCTTAGTTCTTAGCAACYCTGCTCTTAGTCCTTATTCAGAAATATTCATTATTAAAATTAAGAATAAAAAATGTATCAACATCATCCATCAAATACAACAGTGCTTTATAAGACTACTTGAAATCCGCCTTGATAGCAGCATTTTTGCTTTGAATTTGAACAGGGTTTTCTTTTCTTTCTTTTTTTTCTGAACAGAGACAGAAAAGCTTGACTGTTTTGACATTTAAAACTAAAAACCCCTGTAATTTGGCAGCAATGTCTCAGAGAAAATATCTAATATCTATATATAAACATGATATTCAAAGAACAAGCCCCAATGTTTGACAGAGTAGCACACTTTCAAATTTGTTTTGTAAGTCCTTTGTTTTGGCAGTGATAGATGTTCAGATCTGGAACACTTGTCATAGTTTCCAGAATTCTTCTGACCATTTATAATGTACATAAATAATTGAATTGAATAATAATCAGAGGGAAAGTTTAGAAACTCTACAATTACTGTAGCTGAGGTGCTGGGAAAGACTGGCAAAGGAAATTAAAAAAGCTGCATTAGGGTTACATTAGAGCTCTTGTCGAAAATATAAAAGCAGATTTAATGTGCTGTCTCCTTTTTCTTAACCCAGTTCAGTCAAACTCTGTCCTCAGCTTCACTCTGAGAGTCAGGGTTGGGGTGAGCACTTTCAGCACAGTGCAGGTAACTCGGGACACTGAGAATTAACTTCCAGGCACTTCAGCTGCTAAAGAAGGGGCTGGGATAGTGGATTTTCAAGACAGGCAGATGCCAATTGCCTGGAAAATCAGTGGGTTCATTCTAAGAATTCTGCCTGCCAATTCCATGTTTTTAGGTGTCTGAATACTAAGGTGGGAAATCTGGCCCACCTTAGTTTAAAAAATAATGCAGGGAAGAACCTGCTTTTAATGCTTGTTTAGTTTTGTTTTTTTTATTTCCTTCTCACCTCCATCACCCAAACCTTCAGTGAAATTMAAGACTGGCATGGGTTAATCTCTTCTGAAATTGGGCTCCTTGACCACATTCTAACCTCTGGACCTGGTTCAGAACTGATTGTAAGTACCTAGAGTTCTGTAAAAGGCAGCAGTGGTGGTGTGATCCTTGCTGTAGGGTTAGGATGAATTAACAGTTTAGAGGAACAACACAGGGTTTGAGCAGGGTGTCACTGACGAGGGAGACAGAAGGAATGCTCACAGGATGTAAAGCAGTTCGGTGGAGGATGTAAAATGAAATGGTTTGATCTGTCACTTTATTCATTTTGCTTATTAGGATAAGTAACTTGGTGCTGATGCTGTTTTCCAATCACATTCCCATTAGGTGGGATCCAGATAATGGGGTGACTTGGGCCAGGCTCAGAACTGAGTTTTATGTCAGGAGCAGCATGAGCAGATTWTTCTAAGGTTCACAGGATCCCAGAATGATTTGGGTTGGAAAGAACCTTAAAACCCCTCCAATCCCACCCCCTGCCATGGCAGGGACATCTTCCACTATCCCAGGCTACACCAAGCTCTGTCCAACCTGGCCTTGGACACTKCCAGGGATCCAGGGGCAGACACAGCTTCTCTGGGCACCCTGTGCCAGGGCCTCCCCACCCTCCCAGGGAACAATTCCTTCCCAATATCCCATCCATCCCTGCTCTCTGGCAGTGGGAAACCTTTGGGGAAGACAGAGCAGGATCTGCAGGTGAGAGCAAGGCAGGCAGGGGCAAGGAGGGCARTGCCACAGTCCTCAAATAGCAGCAGAGCTGCCCCACTGAGGGTGGCCAGTTGGGAAATGTGTGAGAATGAGGAAGTTCCAAGATGAAGGGCAGAGAGCCAGGGCAGGGACAGGACCCAGAGCCAGCCCAGTGATCACCCAGGGGCTCTGGAGTGATGGAACAGGGCTGAGATGGAGCAGGGTCCGTGCAGGTGAGGGAGGTGAGGCCAGGCAGAGGCAGAGCTGCAGTGCAGCTTGTCCAGGACCACGGGAAATGGCTCTGCTGAGAAAGCACAGAGTTCCTGTCCCAGCCATGAGAAGTGACACACATGAGCTGATGTCACACCTGGCCTGGAATGCTGCAGCCAAACTCCTGCACGGCCCTGCCTCTTCCCAGCCAGCCCCAGAATTCATTTAACACAGAACAACAAGAATTCAGTTTGTGTTCATCTCCTTTATTCTTGAGACAAAGTGGTGTTTTCAGCAGGGCTTCAGCTTGAGTCTTCATTTATTGCTTTATCATGATACGGCAGAACAAGATAATGTTGTTGGAGAGCTATTAGGAACCACCTTGTAAGCAGCCCCTCATAAACAGGGTTTTATCTGCCTTGCACAGCCAGAGAGGTTGGGAAATGAATGTGTTGACTCATTCTGAGGCGTCTCATTTTTCTTGGCATCCGCAATCCCTTTGGCTAACCTTGTATTAGTAATTATATTACCATGATCCTCATCTCATTGCAGCTTAGCCTTACAGCTGCCTTACAAAACAAAAACATCCAGGCACAACACACTCATTCTMCCTTAACAAATAGATGATGTGGGTGCTTTCCTTTCCATCTTGTAAACACGGGCTCCATCAGCTTTTTGTCAAAATCAGCAGGTTCYTTGTGTTAACACACCCTTGACTCAGCTTGCTGGTGTCAGGTAGAGTTCTCAACAAGATTTCCTGCTTGCATTCCCATAAAATTACTGATGTATTATGGTCAAAACCTCTCTCACTCTTTTATGGCCTCGTTCTCTCTTTGATCTGATATTTCTTTGGGGGAAAATCCCTGACAAAATCCATATTTACCATCAAGAGTGGTGCTTAAGTGCTGTAATCCTGCTGCTGGGACAGTTAGCCTGCATCAGCATGGCCTGACTGAAAGTAGGGATTGATTTCCAAAACTTGCACAAGTATTTTTAGTTCAGTTACTGGCCCCAGAAGTTATTTTTAAGTAGGAGGTGCCTTGATCTGCAAATTGTCAGTGAAACGCTTTTGATTCTTTACCTGTCTTCCTTAACTGGGTGCCTGTGATTGCCATTGCTGTTTTGATCTTTTTAAGGCAAGAGTGCTGACATCAACACTGGAAATTGCCCTTTTCTTCCATCTTTGGGTTGTTSAAGGACGTGGTGGATCCCGGGATCCCAACCCAGCATTTCAGCAGCTGGACCAGGGCRCTTGGGCACCTCCCCAGCTCTGCTGGAGCTGCTCACATGACTGCACTGAGGTGATGGCCTCAGCACTATTTAAAAATACACCACTTTTCTTGCTGGGTGGAAAATGCATAAAGGAAAAGGACTGTAAGAAAGCAAAAYTCATGTCTCAGCATAAAGAATGGACAAAAGCCTGAGCAGCCACTCRTGAAGGAATAGGTTTGGTGCCACTTCTTTACAGAAATGCCACTTTGTCCCTCAAAACGTAGTGCAGTACATCTGATTAGAGAAGCTGACTAAACCTATAAAATCTTTTTATCATTATAGTGATTTTGTGGCACAGTGGTTGAATTTTTCTGTATCTGTGTTACTACAAAGGTGATCCAGGTAGTACAAATCACCTGTGACCAAATGTTTTCATTGACACAGGGCCAAAGCATCTGTGTGAATTTAATTATAACAACATTTAGCCCTTGCTATTATTTTAATATAGCTAAAGAAACCCCAATAATTGTAAAAATCACCGAATATTTCCTACACTGATTTTTGTTGGGACACCAAAGCTGAGTTTGGGTTGTGCTGGGCTCCAGGTGCTCTCCCTGCTGGGCTGATGCCAAGGTTGTGGCCAGCAGTGTTGTGCCCAACAGCCACCAGATGGCCCCTGAATTCCTCCTTTTTTTCCCCCTGCCAGGCGTTTAATGAGTTCCTGAAACAAGATTAAAATCTCTTGTACTTAATGAACCCACTGCCTCGACTCAAGAAAGGCTTAAAAATAAACGAAGGCAATTAGAGATGGAGTTAAACTTAGCACACGGAGACAGAAGGCCAAGATTCCTGTTTGTGCCACCAGTCCGGCACACAGCGTTTGCAATAGATGGAGGATCCCAAGGAAATGTTTTTGCAGCAGGGGTGGCTGTCAGCTGGCACAGAGCCCGTGTTTCTGGCCTCCTCTTCATCTTCCCACATGGTGCCAGGGAAAGCAAACGGGGGGATTTGCTGGCACAGCAYTTTGCTGGAGTCGCTGCTTCCTGCTGTCCCTGGCTGCAAGCACGRATCCCGGGAGCTGAGGCTGGGGATGGAACGGATCTGACCTCAGGATTTGTCTTAACAGGCAAGCAGAGGGTCTAGGCCTTACATGGCTGTTAGAAACAGCTCCCTCCACACAGGAGGAGTTTGTTCTCTGKATTCCCAGAGTCAGGAATGTCATGGAAGTGCCCAGGCAGTCTCAGGGCAGGTTGTACCTCACCTCCTGKTGGCTCACACACCCAGAGCAGCTTTAAGAGTCACACAGTAAAGCTGTATTGGTAAGCTTTGGCTGCTTTAAGAGGTTTTTCAGTCAAATAGCTATAGAAATACTCAGAACCAGGAAATTCACCTGTGCTGAGGGCACCAGGATCACCAAAAAGCCACAGAGAACCTTCCRTGTAAACCTGGACCCTGATGGCTCCCAGGGACTCCCACTTTTGTGCATTTTCTGGCTGTGGAAGGAATTGAAGAGCCAGGGCTTTACAAAGCAATGAGCTCTTCCAGTGCTGTTTCTGTGAGTGGAGTTTGAAAAGGCCCCAGGATAATGTGAGACATTGAATCCTTTCTGTTCCTCAGCATATCTTGGAAGTGATTAAAATGAGTTTGGGCTTATTCCTCAATATACTGCTGCCTGAGTCTGACAGATGGGAACATTCGTTGCTGTTGCTTAAGGGAAAGGTTAATACAGGGAAAAGGAAYAGAATTTCCAGGATTCCATGCATGAACTTGCTGCCAGTAGAGGTCCTGAACACTCCTCCATTCATATCAGCGAGATGGTCACATTAAACTTGAAGACAACAATGTTAAATGTCCATGGGCTAAATTCTATTTCTTATGTAGGAGAGGGCAGGAGGACACAAAACCATCTCGGGKTTTTTTGTCTCCACAGGCCCTGTGCTGGCAGAGGGAGAACTGCCCTGGGTTTGCTGTGAACRAGTGCCAGTCACGTTTAATTACGCAGAGAAACACTTTCTGCCGTGATTCTTTCTCTTGGAATCAAAATAGAATTCCCGACTCCTGGCCTTACCTCAGGGCTGTGATCACTGATGCTATTTGTGGATGAAAGGAGGCTGAACCTGCCCCTCTGTTTTATCAAGGGGATGTACAGGCTTGCCTGTTAAAGGAACTGCAGGATTTGAGCTKCATTCCTGCTTTTCCTCATGCCTTCTTGGCTTGGGCTGGGCTCGTGTTCCAAATCCCAGCACATAGGAGGATAAGCCTGGTCACAACTTGTAAACACATTATTCCACAAATACTCATTATGGGGCATTATTCTCAGTGGCAGGGAATGGAATTCAGGGCTTTATCTGAGATTATGGAGTGGAAGAATCGTGCAGTTATTTTTATTTTGCAAACACAGAGCTCTRGCCAGCTCCGTGCCAAGTACCTGGAGTTCCCACAAGCTTCAGGGAACACTGGAAGCACTTAGCAGTTCTCAGGATCACAAATTCACAGGTCTGAGGGGTTGTCTGAAGGGTGTTTTAGAGGTCGAGGGAAGAGCACAGAGCCTGTGACAAACTGGACACAATCCATTTTAACTGGAACCTGTGGGTTTGTGAAAACAAGTCTCTTTAGTTCTGCTAAAACTTTCTGATAAAGCAGCTGAGCAGAGTTTCCTTCCCCAGGCCTTTTATTTTCCTTTATCTCTGGGGATTTCCATAGAGTGTCAGGGGAAATACATGAAAAGATAAATACATGGGAAGTCTACAAAAAATGAGGCTTTCCCCAAGTTGATAAATGCATGGTGAATCACAGAATCAATCCCCAAATGGTTTGGGTAGGAARGGACCTTAAAGATYATCTTATTCCACCCCTCTGCCATGGGCAGGGAGCAGGGAATCTCCTGGAGGATCCAAGTGGAACCATTTCCATAGGATTTAAAGCCAGCTCAGAGCATGTGCCAAGGGCCAGCCTAGATTTCAGATGGCTGAGGACCAATTCCATGCTCTGTCCCAGCATTTCCCAGTGACCCTGGGCAATTCCCTTCCCTTCTGGGGATCTGGAAGCAGTGACAGTTTAATTTGTGAGGCAGGTTGGAATCCTTTGAGGAACAAGTTGTGGAAGATGCAGGTAAGATTGTGCTGGGGGGTTTAGAGGCCACAACACTTTCAGGAGCAGGAAARGGAACAGAGGTTAATTTTGAAAGTTTGTTGATAATCTTACACTCTTCCTCTTTGGAGCACTTTACAGCCTTTTGACAATTAATCCAGCTAGACAGGGACCAGGATAAGGAAATCTTATCCTTACTTTACAGTTCCACAGAGAAATACTTAATTCCAGAGTCAGGACTGTGGCACAAGTTCCTGATTCCCAGTCTTGGGCCCATATGAAATGTGTAAGTAATTAAACTTCCTTTACTCATTTCAGCTGCTTCTCATTAACCAGGAGTATAAACTCATTAGATGGGGAACTTTTTGTTACATGTGCTCAGAACACCAGCACAATGAGGCTGGGAATCCTTCTGAGCCTCTCCAAGTGTTACTGGAGTGTAAACACCAATCATGGAAAAGGCACTTCTCATTTTTAATGATTATGTCTCAGAAAGCAAACAAACTCAAATAGTGTAACTTCAATTTAAATTGTAGTGCACTTTTCAGGTCAGAAAATTTTTGTCAGAAAATTTTCCCACTTCTCAAAAATAAAGAGGAAATTGTATGTTAAAAAAAAAAAAAGAAAGAAAAAAAAAAAGAAAAAAAAAAGAAAAAAAAGGTTGTTTGTTACCGGTTATTTGAAAGGGGGTTTTAGCTGCATTCAGACCTGTTCAATTTTGGACTAAAAATCCTTTGTGTGATCCAGAGCATCTCTCTGCTAGCACATCCTATGGACCAGMCCCTTGCCTCCCATGGAAGAGGGTTTATTCAAATCTTTGATAGATGAGCCATTAACTGCAGTGAAGCAGCTGAGAATTCCCTTAGTGCAGTTAAGAGGTTTCAGCCTTCATACCCAAGACTAAGAATAATTGTGCAAGGCAAGAAAACTTTCAGCAAAGCCATTTTCTTTATTATTATTATATTTTTTAACTTAAACTCCCGTGGTCTGGAGTGCCCTAAGTGAATTGAAAACTATGGAGATCAGAGCAAATAATGCTCCATTATCCAGCTCCCYGAATCCCTGCAATCTCCCTTTGGCAGAGTTATCTGCTTTGGAGGATCATAACTCCTCCATTTGAGCAATCTGAGGCTCAGTCCACATCAGAAATTTCAATACCATCTTGTCCCCATCATGTTTTTCAGATCCATAACCCCAGCAGGACACTCAGAAAGGCAGTGGTGCTATGGAGAGTGACTCCAGCACAGAAATGCATTTACAGAAAGACCATTCAGACCATTAACATCAATTGTACTCTCTCCGTTTTGTCATTAAAAGTTAACTTTCTAATTCCAGAGTGTTCTGCCAGTTGCATGCAGGAAATGCAGATCTCTCCTCTTTCTCACCCATTGCTCCCACTTTGCAGTGATAAAGCAGTTCTTTGAATGGTTTCAGGGTTTATTCCACGCTTTAATGTGGAATTTCAAATCATCTAACAGATGGCATTGTCATCATTTTTCCTTCCCTACAGAATGAAAATGAACAAACACTTGACATTTCCAATATGTCTTCATCTAATGCAAGAATTTTTAGAAGCTGTGGAATAGTGATAATCTGCTTTGCCTTAGATGGCCAGAATTGGTAAATGTGTCTTCAAAATCCTACATTTGCCATGTGAATGGAAAAAAGGGATATAACCACACAATGCTTATATCTTGTACCATGAGCTCTGTCCATGGAAAAGTGGGAACATGGAATACCAGAGCAGCTGTGGAATGAGAGGGGAAGGTTCATTAGAGAAATTAGCTCAAGCTGCTCCAGCACTTAGAAATCAGCTCACATTTACAAACCCACAGCAGATGCATCGTTTGGCAAAAGAGTTCTGCAGTCAGTAATTTGCCATTCATCAGGGATTGCCTCTTAAATCTGGGATCCGAGCTAGGGTGCAGATGACATAGAAGGATAAATTTAGACAGGGCTGAAAACAATTATTTTGATTAAACCTCCAGCCAATGAGAGTGAGAGTCTTTCTATTCCTCCCCTCTGTGGTAAAGGAGSAGATTGGGTTTGACTTATCTTCCTTTTCTGTGCAGTTTGGATGGATCTTTTGCTGTTGCAGAGTCTGTTTGATGGAGTAGGGAGGGCTTTTGGATGGAATGGGATGCCTTGCTTTCCTGTTAGTGTTGGAGAAGGTGCTGGAAGGGAAATAGTAAAGTTTATTTACCTGAAAAGGAGAGGCTGTAACTATAAAAGTAAAAAATTGGATTTTCCTTGGCCTATTCTGCCACTGGGGCAACCCCTCAGATTGGGTGAGCTGATCCTGCTGGAAAATCTTTGTGGAGCTGTTGCCTGGCATCTGGCTCCACTTCTCTGTGGTCATTCCAGCCTCTCACAGCTTTGACAATGTTTCTCAGTCTTAGGAACTCTTTGTCCAATCTCACATGGAGGTGTAGGAAGGGTAATCCCAACTACTCTTTTAAAAAAATTCAACAAAAGCATCAATAAACCACTTTGAGCTGTTTTATTGGTAATGATGTTGCTCTTGGCTGACAGTCTTGTGTCCACTAARCTTTGGCTTGCTGTCACTATAAACAGCTCTGGTTTAAAATAATGATATGGAGGTAAAATGCCACTTTTTACTGAGTGTTTGACATCACAGGGATTTTTATGGAATCCCATAATGGTTTGGGTTGGAAGGATCATCCCATCCCACCCCCTGCCATGGGCAGGGACACCTTCCAGGGTGCTCCAAGGGTGCTCCAAGCCCCAACTTCCAGGGATCCAGGGGCAGCCACAGCTTCTCTGGGCACTCTGTGCCAGGGCCTTACCCACCCTCACAGGAAAGGATTCCTGCCCAATATCCCATCCATCCCTGCCCTCCCTCAGCCTAAGGCTGTTGTGCCCCTGTTTGTATAAATTCAATGCCACTGTCACTGCATGCTGGGTTATGTGCCTGTCCTGAAGTTGCTGCAATTCCTTTTTCCTCATTTCAGTGGTGTGGATTTGTCCCCATCCCTCCTTGGCTGCCCACTGTGGTTGCTGCTCTGCCTTGCACTGTTGTTATATCAAAGAGGAGAAAAAAGTCCAGAGCTGGGGATGGAGGGTGGTTGGAAAACTGAGCTGAAGGGCTGGGAYGTGTACTGCCATAAACTATAATTGCAAAATAAGTAGAGAGAGTTTGGGAAGAGGAAATTTTCTCTTATTTACTCTTTGGTAATTGTTGGCACTTGACTACAATCAGCTGCAAGCCTGTCTCTGAGTGACAGCACAATTCGAGCCAGAGCAGCCAAAAATAGCCCAGCATTTGAGTAATTTTAGGCTTTTTATAACCTAATACTGTTACAAGTAAAAGCCAGTGTAACGTGGGCAAATTGAACTCTCCTCGTGTAGAGARGGTAAATGGGGCAGTGCTGTGGGAAGCCATACCCAGAAAGCACCACTTGTACCTTGCTTCAGTCAGTTAGCCTCCTTTTTGTTCATTAGCCTCAATCATACAGAAATTATTCAAGTTCTACACTTAGAGTCTTGTTGGGATAAGAAGGCTGGCAGAGAGAAGGTCCAACCTTCATCACAACCTCCCTCAGAAACTTAATAASTACCTTTAAAATCTGATCTTGGGCAGGAAACCTGCTGGGTCCTGCTGCTGGGCTGAGGGAATTTGGAACAGTTGGGAATTTCCTGCTGAAACTTTAGTTAGAGATGCCTGCTTTATCATCAGCACTTCAATTWCCTCCTCTCATTGATCCCCACACCCTTGTTGGGAGAAGAAAGAATCATTCCTCCAACAGAGGGCATAGGAAAAGGTCACCTTTTCCTCATGGTCCCACAGATTCTCCCAAGGGCTCTTCCTCAGGGATTCCAGCCCTGAGGAATTCTCTCAGCACCCCAGGACTGCAGTGACATTAATTAACACAAATCTGCAGCATCACACATGCATGCATGGCTGTTTTGCCTTTATTACTAATTGCAGTTTTTATTTGGTACCAAAACACTGAGTGACACAGTAGAGCTGCTTGTTGGATTTTATGAGTTTTATGCCTTATAAAACCATTTTAAGAAGTTGTCTGTTTTGAGGACTGGCACAAAAGTCAAGCTACATTAACTTGTCAAGTGGATTAGTCATGAAACACCTTTATGGACATTTTAATTCAGAATTAAAGTGGCTGTAATTGGATTTAGCTTACTTTGCTTTCAGAGTAAATTCAGGTAAATCAAATTAAGGCTCATTCAGTGTAGAGGAATGGGCAGAAATCCTCATTTTTGGCTACATGGAGCAACTGAAAACATGAGACCAGGTTGGACAGGGTTTGGMGCAACCTGGTCCAGTGGAAGTTGTCCTTGCCCATGGGAGAGAGTGGAATGGAATGAGYTTTAAGGWCCTGTCCACCCAAAACCCTTCCATGATTCTGTGATCATAACTGTTGAGTACTGGCAAATCCTTGGGATTTTAGGGACTTGCTTCTTAATTTACCAAAGAAATRTCAGGGGCAGCAAATTGGATACAGATAGGAAGAACAAGCCAGCCAATAATTACAGCTGCAGCTGCTGCATCTGTGGAAAGACAAAAAAAAAATAGAAGTCCACAGTTCAAGCTTGAAGTTGTTTCTTGAAGAGTTCTCTTAAAGGAGAGGGAATTTGCATCCTAAATAACCAATGATCAATGCTGAGGTAAAGAAAGGAGGTGAGTTCACTTAACTGTGACATCATCTCTGAAATAAGCGGTGTTAGGTGAAGCAGAAAATAATGAGTTTTCACACTATCAGGCTTGTTTGAGGGCTTTTCAATGATTAAAAAAAAAAAAAAAAAGCCCAAACACTGGCTGTTGAATACAGAATAAATTCAATCACACTTTTCCAGCTGTGACTGTGTCACCTTCCATTCAGCAGGCAGTGTGTGACTGAATGAGGGCCCAGGTGACAGCTGGCCAAGCAAACCTGCAGTGCTYAGGCAGGTGTCACTGATAGAACAACCTGGCTTTTATGGCTCATTGTCCCTCTTTGATAAATGCWCTCTGGGTGTTAAATGCCCCTCCTGTGATGGCAGTGGATATAATTAATTCCTGATGATGAATACACTTCCAGTAATCCAAGTGACTTCCATTTTTATCCTATTTTTTTGACAGGAAGCCTCTTTTTTGCCAGATATCGACACCCTGCCTGGATCCCGCAGTGTGGAAAAGGAGATGCTGCTGATGACCATTTGGCTGGCAAATTGTGGCCAAGTGGCCACAGCTCAGTGTGAGGGGCAGGTGCCTGACAAGGTGCTGGGAGCAGCCAACATCTACCATGCCCTGGTGACSTGGCTCCTGTCCCTGGTGAGTGCAGTGAGCTGGCACAAGAGAGTGATCAGGGCTGTGTTTTGACCTCCAGTGAACACAAAATCACTCTGGAAACCTGGG
>NW_026623402.1:1415557-1426341 GCF_030028575.1 Malurus melanocephalus
TCTGTAGTTTATGAAGAAGTAAAAAATCGTTGAGGCAGGCTCTCAGTTGTCAAAAGTGACTGCTGGGTGTTAGACTTCATCCTTGGCACAGGTTCCTGGTTTTTACCACTTGCTGTAGGTACGAATAGACCCTCTCTGACAGTCAAGTGAACAAGTGGGGAGCTGCTTCATTTTAATTGCCCTTTGGTTCACGTTTTTCCCCTCTAAGGAAACCACCCCATCCTCTCTCCTTCCCATCTATGTTTCCCTTTATTCCTTAGGGAAAACAGTGCATTTTTCCTCCCCAGTGTGTATTTTTCCTCCACACCCTGCACATTGGCCACATTCTTTTCCCTGGGAGAGACTCTGGGATACCAACACTGATCCATGCAGTCAAGGTAGATTTCACCCTGAGCAGCCAGCCTGCACCAGGCTCTTAAATCACTTAAATTCCACTTGAACACAATTAATTGTTARTGATGTTCATGCTTCCATTAAAACATTGCTAACATTCTTTACTGTTAGTTCAGTGCTAATGAAAATTGCCACTGGAACAGCCCTGGATCCTGAATTTTCCATTCAGGCTCGTTAGCTCGTGACGAGCTGCAGTGTGAGCTCTCTTCCCTCRTGTTATTCCCATTAAAAATTCCTGGTAGCTGTGACTGGTAGCAGCTCTCTCTGAGCCTGAAAAGGGTACCTCAGCTTCCAGGGCTGTGTCACTCTTCTGGCTGTGGGATCAGATRTTCACATGGACTTTGTGCCCAAGAAAAACTGGGCAAAATCCACCAATTTATTCCGCACAGGCTCTGAAATGGTGTTGGACAGCAACGAAGAAGTTTGCATTTCTTTAATTGAAAGAATTGGAAATGTTGAGGCATTTTTAGACCAAATTCCCATCTGGTGATCCATGCAATTCTGCTGACTGGCTTGTGTATATCAGCATATCCTTATTGATTTCATTGGGGTTGTGCTGGGTGCTGCCAGTTGGGAGCATGATCCTCTGGATGCTGCAGGTGAATCCAGTGTTCAAAGCACTTTGAGTTGTGCAACAGTTTCAAAATCCAGCCTGGCCCTGTATTAAAACATGTTTGTAAATGCCTTTATCTCCCTGTTAATAGTCTGGGGTTGTATTACAGTTTCAGAGCTGATAATCCACCTAGAGGCTGGTGATAATAAAACCCAGGAGATCAAGACTCAAGAGTTTCTGTGTCCACCAGTACCCTAGGAGAGAATTACAGCTCAGATTGCCCTTCTCTCCATCCAGAAAATGTTCTGGATCTGGCACCTCTGCTGACGTGGCTGCTGTTCCTGGCTTTGCTGATTCCCTGTCTGGTTTCCCCCGCTTTCACCTGCAGCACCCCAGTGCTTTCCCAGGCTGTTTCAAGTCTCTCTTCTCTTTTCTAACCTAAAATCAAGCTTTTCATGTGTTCTGCATGTTAAAGTGCATTGCTTCACCTGACTTTGAGCAGCCTGAAGAGCTGAGGTGTGGCCTGTCCTGGAACCTTCTCCCTGGATCTAAACTGACATGCACAGTAATAGTTTACGTCTTGAGGTTGCAGAAATCACTTTTTACCCTTTTTGGTTTAGATCTGATATAAACACTGGAAAACAAAATGTTTGCCTCCCACGCACATGTGCACAAAAAAAAATCCATCACAAAGAAAGCCTGGCTAAGGGGGGATTCACAGGGTGGGCATTGATGGGGTTTGGGGAAGGGATTCTTGGAGAAGCCTGCTCCAGCCACTTGGAAAGGAATCACCCCTTTGCATTGATTTGTGAGCTGAGGTTGGATTGATCTCGYTGTCACTGATAAAGGCACACACGGTGCTGCTGTGACAGGGACATTCTGTACAGCCTTGACAGGGGCTCTGTGCTCACACCTTGCTGGAATGGRGAAATAATGTGAATTCCTGCTTACACACAGTGAAACTGGTGGGAGACAGAGCTTGCAAGTCCTCACTGAGAAAATAAATCCTATGACTTATCAAAAGCAACGTGTTATTCCTTTTTAATTTGGTCTTTATTGATTTTTCTACTGGCTAAACCACAGCTAATCTACTAATCAAAGCAGAGTGCTCCCTGGATTGTTGTGGGGCTCTACTCAAAAGCAACAGAGCAAGATAAAGGGTTTTTGCAGTCCATCTAAAAGTGGAATTGTGTTCCAATGGATTTCCAGGTGCCTCCTGTGAAGAGGAAGGATGGCCCCAAAGCTCCATTTGAGGTGGTGGGGCTGCAGCAGGCCTGGAGAGAGGAAGGCTTGGCCCTCTATGCCTGCCTGGTGGCTCCAGAGGAACCTTCAGCCCCGAGCTGCCCCGAGATCCACGAGTCAGGAGTGAGTAGCAGCATTTACACCTGATAGTTGTGCAGAGAGGGTGTGCAAACACTGCTGCTCCCTGCTGAGCACTGGGCCTGGAGGTGCCAATCCAAGCTSAAATTCCAGCAGGGCAGGAGAGAGCAGCATAAGAGCTGCTGGAAATTGGGGTGGGGGAGCAGCCCAGTACTGTGGGAACTGAAGGGTTGCTCACCCTTCAGTTGCCAACCCAAGCTGTCCTCAGTCAGGCTGGGTTTAGATTTTGTGCAGACAACAAACCTGCTCTCTGTGGCATCACTTTCTCTCTGTTGCTCATTAGCTGTAACCTCACACTGCAGAAATTTAGCTGCATTTGGAGGAGACACATCTTTTGCACCTATTACGGGTTTTCCTCTTGTATTTTACTCATGTGAGGAGTGTGGTCCAGAAGGAGGAATCTTGTATGACTCTTTGGCTCCCAGGAGCYGAGGCCTGGAAGCAGGAGCTGTTCCCTCTCCTTGGTGAACTCCAGAGCCTGTGCTGTGCAGTGAAACTGCACACAGGCTGCAAATGCAGCACATACAGGTGGCACAGGTGATGCAGGACATGATATGAACTCATGTCCTGAGCACAGCAAAGCTGTGAAATAGCAGCTCTGAGCTCTGCTCTGCTGGTTCTGTCTTTTACAGAGCTGGTTTGATACAGATTGGACCCCTGAGCACCTCATTCCTGTTTTGGAGACACCTTTGCAGGTATTATTGCCACTGGCCTGGTATAAATACCTGTTTTACCTGAGCAGTGTGGGTGACTCTTGCTGGAAAGTGCAGCCAGGTGGATCTGAGGAGCAGCAATCCCTGTGTCCCCAAGATGTCCTGAGAGGAATCACTGTCCTGTTCCTGAGGAACCTCTGAAGTGCTGCCCCATGCTCTGCTGAGGCTGCTAAACTCCTCTCAAATGGCTCAAAGCAACACTTGTGGCTTCAGTGAGCTGYCAGTGGATTTTCCACTCTTATTTTTGCTAGCATTTTGTCTGCATTGTACCTGCTGGACACACCATGGGAAGCCTAAACGGAATGGGATGTGTAAATACGTTTTTAAATCACACTTAAGCATCCCCTCCTCAGCTGCAGCAAGTGTTCTTCACTTGCAGCTGCTGCCTGGGAGCAGCAAAGGTTGAGTTTCTGTGATGGATCACAAAAGCTGCAGTTTGACAGCTGTGGCTCCACTGCTCCTGGAAACGAGTGATTGATGCTGGCACCAAATGTCACCATGAAAACATTACAAAAAAAACCCAGCCCAAAACAATGAGCAGCCTTTCTGTTGGTGATTGAGCAGCCCTGGGCAGAGGCTGGAAGAGCAGGCTCTGCTGGACTGGACAAGGACTTAGTGGTGGTTTCTGCCAGCTGAATTCAAGATGTTTCCTCTATGGGGCAAAGCAAGTGAAGGACAGAGCCTGCCCTGCTCTGTCCCCTCACCTGGTTGCTCTCTGCTGGTTCCAGGGAGGRGCTGGCCAAAGCTCAGAATTACTGAGCTTGAATGATGCTCAGGGTATGCACCCAGTGTCACAGAATGGACTTTTGGAGCTGTGGGCTCAGGCTGCTCTGAATGTTTGCTTGGAGCTGGAAAGGGTAAAATCACAACCTGGTGGAACAAACTTTGCAGTTTTTCCAATCCTTATCATGGAATCCTGGTGTGGTTTGGATTGGAAGGGGCCATTCAAGGCCATCCAGTCCAAACCCCTGCCAGAATTAGGGACTTTGCACTATTCCAGACTGCTCCAAGCCCCATCCAACCTGACTTGGGACACTTCCACAGATTCTCTGGGTATCCTGTGCCAGGGCCTCCCCACCTTCCTCATGACAAACTTYTGAGCTCAGTTCTGTCGCACAGCAGTGACATTTCAGGTGTTGGGGCACTTCCTCCAAACAGGACTTGGGTTTCCTCTCTCTCATTAGAGCCTCCACCTTTGTGGTAGCCCTGACTTGTGTCAGTCTTTCTTCCCTGAGGCGTTTGTAGAACTGCTGCTCTCCCCAGCAGAGATCAGAGCTGCAAGGAACAACMAAAGTTGGGATGTCAGCCCTAGCAGGGACGAGGAAAATGACAGCRAGTCTCCCCCTGTCCCTGCCCTTGGGCAGCTTCAGCTACTGTGGACAGAAATGTGGGTTTTWTTCTTCACACTAAGCCCTCAGTCTCTCACTGTCCTGTCAATGTGCAGGTTGGCAGTGGTTGTATTGAATAACAATTCCTGTTGGGGCATTTATTGGTTCTYGTTCCAGTTGTCTCCCATGGGCACGAACAGATTCTTTTCAGGGCTTGCCTTAAAAAATTTATTTGGTTTCCAGGTGCTTTTGTTGCATCTAGAGAAACCTTAGTTACTTTTTTGGATTATGCAAAAAAGATTAAGTATGTGTAAATGTTAACCATGATGACAAATGGTATTTTAATATTAMTGTGTGGAGCCTGGAGTCCATTTTCAGCCCCAAAAGGGGGCTCTGGGCCATCGATTTCTTATTTACTGGCCACTTCACTGTAATCTGTGTATCTTCTATTATTTATCACATTCYAGTTCTCTGTCCCAAGGTCTAGTAGTTATAAATAGAACAGTAATTGTGGTTTCTCCAGGCAAAGTCTCTTGTTCTTAGCACATCAACAAGAAGTCTTGCCTTATTCAACTAGGGTGGCAACTATTCCTGCATTCAGCTGTTCTGCTATGTTTCCTCCCTTTTATATCAGCTTTTTGGGGTTAGTTTGGGGTATTTTTATTTCTGCCCTTGTCCAAGCAGCTGCTAGAAGTGAGGCAGATTTGCACATCCCTGCATGGTTYGGTTGGTTTCTTGTCTGAACAAATGTGAAACACCTCCTGCAATCCCCGTATAAGACAGACAGGCTGCAGCTCCAGGCAGGTCTGATGGGAATGAGATTTGTGCAGCCTCTGCTCTCTGAGCATCTCCCAGGCACTCCCAGTTATCCCACTGCCCTGTGTGGAGCTCTGTGGCTCCTTTCCGTGCCCTTCCTTCACTTTGTTCTTTATTGGCTCGAGGAGCTCCCACTCTCTGCCATTGGATTTGGGGCTTTCCTCCCTGAGTTTCCCTTTCTGTGTGCAATAATCACAGATTGACAGAATGTCCTGAGTTGGAAGGGACCCACAGGGATCATGGATCCAACCCCCGGCCCTGCCCAGACCCCCCAACAATCCCACCCTGTGCATCCCTGGCAGCGCTGCCCAAACGCTCCTGGAGCTCTGGCAGCCTCGGGGCTGGGACCATTCCCTGGGGAGCCTGGGCAGTGCCAGCACCCTCTGGGGACACAAGAACCTTTCCCTGATCTCCAGCCTGACCCTGACCTGGCCCAGCTCCAGCTGTTCCCTGGGTCCTGTCCCTGTCACAGAGAGCAGAGATTGGAGGAGCTCCCACCGCTGAGCTCTGCCCTCAGTCCCCTCTTGTCCAGCTGAACAAACCCAGTGCCTTCAGCTGCTCCTCAGCCCCTTCCCCATCCTCATGTCCCTCCTTTGGACACTCTYCAGCTTTAGATCTTTCTGATATTGTGGCACTCAGAGCTGCCCCAGAGCCGAGGTGAGGCTGCACCAGGGCAGAGCGGGACCATCACTTCCCTCGAGCACCAGGTGGAGAGAAGATGCTCTGCACAATTGTTGAGTCTGTTAATTTCTAATTAGGTCTCCTGGAGGTCACTGGTTTTGTTCTCTGAAAGTCCTGCTAATTAAGAATCAACCTGAAGAACAATGAGGCTTAGAGGGAAGGTTAAATGATGGTAATTYAGCAGTGGAGTTTTTAATATTAATGAATCATATTAGTCTCAGTCTTAAAAAAAATCACAGAATTATTTGGGTTGGAAAGGACCTTGAAGATCATCTAATTCCAGCCCCCTGCCATGGGCAGGGACAATTTCCACTGGACCAGATTGCTCAGTGCCCCATCCACTCTGGCCTTGCAGGGATGGGGCATTAATGACTGTTTTCATTTACATCTCTATGAAACCCTTTGCAAGTTAATGTTGCATTGTGTTGGGCTGGTTTATGGTCCGTTTGTGGCCTTTTCTCCCGCTCTGAGCATGGTGGGATCTGCTCTGGAGCAGGATTTGTGGGCTGGAGGATGGCCTGAGCATGGGCTGCAGGGTGTGGTGGTGTGGGAGGTGCAGGGTGTCACACCTAGTGGTTGGTTTGGGGAATCCGGGGGGAAATGTGTGGAACAGGAGTCTGGGGTGGCTGTGGGCAGAGGAGGAGCTGCTGCTGTGCAAGGTACAAACAGGGAGTTCCTGAAGCTGTCACCAAAGCTTTTTAACCTCTGGCTCTTTGCAGACTGCAGGAGATCTCCAAGGAACATCCAGCTTTTACCAGAAGATTTCTGCATTTCTCACCTCTACATGGTTCCCAGATGTTATCTGGTGGAGAGATGAACTGGCCAGTCATTTCCAAAACCAGCTGTGCCCACTTGTCCCTGAAATCCCCTCTGTCCTCCTCAGTAACATCACTGCTGTCAATCCTGACCCTCAGGTACTGTACACAAGTTCTTGGTCTCCTGGTAATTTTTTTCTGAGGTCCAGTAAAATTTGTTCTTMCAGTGTTGACAGATATTCTCATTTGCTTTAGCAAAGGATTTAAACAGAGTTTGCGAACAAACACTTCCAATATTAGAATATTCAGTGATTCAGTTCTGAGATTTTAATATCTGTGGATTTCCAGGGAAGAGTGTGAGTTACAAGGACAAAGCTCCTCTCCAAACCAAGTGCTTCCAATSTCTTGCCTGCCTGGAAACCTGTTCAGGAACACTCACTGCTGTCTATAAGTAGAATAATAATTAACCTTTCACTTCTGTCAGATTAACAAGTACYCTGTAACAAATATTCCAGTGAATGAAATGTTACAAGAACTCCTTATCCTTTTCAGGGGAATTTATTCCTTGAGGGCATCCACTGTTGCTTTTAGTCCTTTACCAGCCTCTTCTACCTTGGTATAAATATTTAGAGTGGATTTTCAAAACAGCCCTTCATATGACCTGACTTCTATCCCTTTTGAGGGAATGTTCTGTTTAYTCCAGTGCTGTTTATTCCAGACAACCGTGGTCTTTCCCCAACATTTCTAGWTGAACAAAACCCTTGAGAAACAATTCCAGGGAATGGCAAAGCCTGCGATTCTTGTTCACAATGAACTTTTAATTTTGAAAATAATGGAGCATGAGAACTTTTCAGCCATTGCAACCAGATTTGGGGATTACTATGACTCTGTGAGAATCAATGCCATGAAGGCTTAGGGGTTTAGCAGTACACTTAGCAATTTGCCTAAAGGTTTATCCCACTTGTGTGCAGGAAAAGGAGGCTTAGTGTTGTTGATTTGCAGTCACTGTGGCTTTCAAGCAGAAGCAAGAGCCATAAAGAGTCTGACATACTCGTAAAAGATAAATCTGCTCCATGCTTTTAAGGCATAAAATAAGGCATCATTTAAAACAGCCAGGGCTTTTATGCAAATCCCTTATTAGGGGAATTATAAATCATTAGGAATTGAACAGCAAGATAGCAGGCACTTTCTGGGGGTGGATCTTTGCCTTGATGCCGTGGAAAACATGATGTCAATTTAAAAACCACATTCTYTTCCCAAGATCATGTGCTTTGTGCCTCCCAGGACTGAGTGAGGCTGAGACCACTGAGTGCTGTGGCTTTTTCACAGAGCTATGGAATCACAGCAGGGTTTGGGTTGRRAGGGACCTCAAAGCTCATCTCATCCATCACTGTGGATACCTTCCACTGTGCTGGGTGCTCCAAGCCCCATCCAACCTTGAACACTTCCAGGGTGGGACAGCCACGTTTTTATAGCTGTTTGGGCAGAAAAGCTGATTTCCAAAGCAGGGCTCAATGAGCCACGCTCTCAGCAGGCAGCAGCTCACCCTGATGTCTGCCCTGGAGCTTTGCMAAGTGCTACCAACTGAGAATGTTCCCAAGTGTCATTAAAATACAACCCAAAAGTGCTGCACAGAAAATCCRGGATCATATTCTTTTAACTTCTTTGGTCTGAAGGCTTGGTACAAGACCAGTGATCCATGCTTTGCTTTTTGTACATTTGTATTTGTTTTGAGGCACTGTGGACAAAACTAAGCAGCCCAAAGAACCTTCTCCCACATGCTTGGAGGAGTGTTTAGTGAATCCCTGCTTTTGCTCCAGCTARATCAGAGTCTGAGAGAGAAATCCTGGTAGCGTGGTGAAAAAAAAATGAGTAGAAATGGAGGGAGAGGGARGCTGTACTGAGCAGCTCTGTGTGTGATCTGGGGAGCAATTGCCAGCAGTAATTGTAATAACCTTTATGCTTTTTGTTTGTTAGTTCATGAGCCAATGTCTTGTTTTTAGGCAATTTGTCTGCTGGATTTTCTGTCTGTTCTGGACCCCAAACAGATTGCTCTGCCTGTGCTGGTGTTTTCAGAGGCRTTTTTATGAGTGCTGTGCACTGAGCCCATTAACCTGCAGCAATTCAGTSCTGATAGGAGCAGCAGCTCACAGTGCAGTCATTAAAGCCCAGGTTGGGCTGGGAGTGACACCATCCCTGTGGAAGCTGTTAACTGCAAGCTGCCCTGGCAGCAGAACGAGGATTTCTTCATTTTAGCATGAAATAAAAGTTCTTTCTGCTGCTAAGCTCAGGATGCAAGCATTCACCTTGGGGATACAGACAACACACAGAGTCAGTGTAGATTCTGCTTTTCCTCTGTGTGGTCCATGCTGGAATTCTCTTCCTCCCCTTTGGTTTTCTGGGCACTGGGATATTTGCCCTAAGAGTGCAGTCCCTAATGGTCACCTTCCAGAGCATCTCGARCTCCCAGCCTGTGCAGGTGCCTGTCAGGACAGAGTCAGGGCATAGCAGTGTTTTCAGGGAGGTTTGAAGGAAGAAGGGRAACCAGACACACAGACATCCCTAAGTCACGATGAACAAGATTTTTTTACTGGTTGTTCCAGAAAATTGATTTTGTTGCACCTCCTGGTGATCAGTTCCCCTCATGCTGCCCCTGTAGTAACTTCCCTGCTCTGACACAAAGTTTGTGTAGGTTTTTGAGATAGTAGTGAGGAAGGGCAGGTCTGCACAAAGTTCCCTTCTTACTTTTTGCTTAAGCAAAACTCCATTTTAATTTTTTTTTTCTGGCTAATCGTAGATAAGAATCCCAGAAGTGGGTGCAGGGAGCGTGAATTTGCCCCGATATTGCCCAATCCTGCTAAAAAAAAAATCCAGCAGCACAGACCGACCTAATAGGAAGGTTGATGTGTGGCAGGGGGCTGGCACAAAGTAGAGCAGTTCTTTCATGTGTTTTTTCAGATTTTGGGGCTTTCCCTGCTGGAGCTGATGTTAACTGTGTTGCCATAGGAGCTCTCACACACATCAGCTTTGAAAGTCACATATTTTATTTGAAGYTCTGAATAACCATGTAGGATACRTGAGGAGCTGAACRTTGCTGCTGGAATCTGAAATCCCTGTGGCAAAGCAGCCCCGGATGCAGCGTTTGTTGCTCTGCACAGTTGAGGCACAGATTTGGAGCTCTGTGTGCAGCCTCTGAAGAGGGAGTGGGGGCACTTCCAGAGGATCTTTCAGGTCTGTGAGTGTGTGTTTGAGCCTGAGCTGGGTGAGAACACTCTGAGCTCTGTGGGTTCAGCCTCGGAGTGCTGTGACATGATTGCACTGACAAGCACCATGCCCTTGGCCCTGCYCAGTTGCCTTCAGCATCTTCCACTGCCTTTTGCTGGAATTTCTTTTCCCTTCAGTGCTGGGGGAGGCGTGCTCAGGGAACTGCTCCTCATCACCACCTCAGCTTCTCACCCCACTCTTGAGGCCTCTGGCTGTGTGGGCATTGCCTTTCACACACCCCAGACTGCAGGGACTGGGGTTTGCTGGGGTTCAGTTGCTGTGCTGCTGTGATTATGGTTTGATTTGGGGTTATTGCCTCATGTGTYCCTTCTCATTTCATGCTGTGTGAGCAGCACCCAAGCTGGGCYGTGGTTTGGGGTGGAGCTGCTCCCTGGAGAGCAGCACAATTTGCTCAGCTCCCAGACCTGATCCCACCTTGCTGGGGAATGCTTGCATCCTGAGCTTAGCAGCWGAAAGAACTTTTATTTTATGCCAAAGAAGTCCTCGTTCTGCTGTGAGCAGCCAGATTTACTGCACTGCTCAGGGCTGGGCTTTCCTCCTCCAGAGCTTGCAAGATTTGATTGCTGTACAGCTGAGCTGGGCACCAGGGAGGGATAAAACACCCCAAACACTGCACATGTGCTTCCCCAATGCAGACCTGGCAGGAGCAGTCCTGCAGTGTGGCAGTGCCAGGCTGAAGGGGTAAACCAGGAGTTCAAAAGGTGTAAAGCAGGAGGTTCAAAAAGTGTAAATCAGGAGGTTCTAAAGGTGTAGAGCAGGAATTCAAGAGGTGTAAAGAAAGAAGTTCCAATGATGTAAAGTAGGAATTCAAAAAGAGTAAAGCAGGAGTACTAAAGATGTAAAGCAGGAGTTCAAAAGGTGTAAAGCAGGGGTTCTAAGG
>NW_026623402.1:1426531-1445208 GCF_030028575.1 Malurus melanocephalus
CTTGTCTCAGCTGGTGCACAGGATCAGGCGTTGGCTGGTGATTCCYCATGGCCATGGCTTGTCTGGGGGACAAACATCTGTCCTGGGRCCTCATCTATTTACATTTATGGGAAATAATCCACAGCTGCAGCCCAGAGCAGCTGCATGGCTGTACTTTGAAGGGAAAAGGTGACATCCCAGCCCTGGCTGAGTGCTGCTTTGATTTTCCTGGAGCCAGGAGTTCAGGCAGTCATTGGCATTTGTAAATAAAGAAACCYTAACCTTTAGAAGGAGGAAGGACTACAGTGATGTCTACCAGAGCTGGCATTGAGGATGAAGGCATAGCTTGGGGAGGAATAAAACATTACAGGTTTTCATTCTTCCTAAAATTTGATAGCTTGCATTCAGATTGCGTCCATCACTCACTGTTCCTGAAAAGAGCAGCTTGAAAGAGCTCTGGAGCTGCTGTGCTTTGCTGTTAGTGCTGCTGGGCACAGAGCTGGGGTTACAGACTTCTGCCTCCTGTGCTTTAAGAGATCCCTTTCCCTGCCAACAAGAAGAACAAGGGGAAGTGAGATCCATTCCAAACTGCCTGGAATACTGAACTGCCTGGAATACTGAACTGCCCACCTTCCTCGATGAGCCCTCTCCAGCCACACCTTTTGCTGCCTGGGGTCTTCCTGTGGTGCCTCCACTTTCCCATACTGAATTCTGTGGCCATCTGAAGAGAACGAGCASAGTGTGGAGGGAAGATGTGTAGGGAACACATCCATCATGGTGTTCATCTGGATTGCCCCGGGAAAACAGAGCTGCTGCACACAGCAGTGGGGAGAGGAGAGAGTTTGGGAGTGATGCTGCCTYGTTAAGGGCAGAATTTGGTGAATCACATCAGACATGAGCCTTGCTGAGTGAGAGAAAGGAGTGCTTCCTCTGCTACCCCAATGTGCTCAGCAGGGCTGGCAGGGAGAGGTGGCCTCAGCACAGAACTCCCAGTCTGCCTCGGGAGCTGCTGGAAGTGAAGTTTCGTTCTCCGAGGGGTTTGTTTGGTGTTGTCTCGCAGAGATAATGGCTGAGCAGATCTTTGTCTTGGAAAGCACCTGGTGTGTGAGGTGTGTGAGTAGATTGTGGGGTACACAGGGATTCTTCCTGCAGTTTCTGTTTTCCTGCTGGGGCTGGGAAGCAGCCTGGAGACTGCTTGCAACTTAAAAGACTCTCTCAGATCATCTGGCAGCAAAAGCTCTGCCTTTGTTGTCAGAGATGGGAACAGAAAACACTGCATGCACAAAGAGGGGATCATGGGTTTGGTCATATTTCTGTGTGACAGTTAAATATTTATGGCTTTGCTGCTACTCCAGTCTCCTCTGAAATGTGCTCATTCTTGTTTCTGCTCGGGGTTTTACAGCACACTTTTGTTGTGCTGGAAGTTTCCTTCCCAGAACTGTCTGCCTTCATTGGGGTAATATTGTCTGAAACAAAGCAGGAGCTCAGGGCTTCTCCTAAATGCTTTTGGAAGAACTGGTGTGTGTTTAATCCCAGCTGTGGCACAGAGTGGTCTTCTCCAGTGACTCGTGGTGGCAGAGGTCAGAATTTGTCACCCAAAGTGAATAAGGACAAATGGACACAAAGGAATAACTGGAACCAGGAAGCTGTGGATGTGCTCTCCATTTGTGCTCCTCCTGATAGTGGCAGTGTGGATGGACACGGTGTCAGGGCTGGGAGAAGCCCTGCAGACACACATGGGAATGGTTATGGTTCCGTGGGTTTGGGGTTTGAAACCTGTCCCAAYGTGAGTCCTGGTGTCCCTGGGGCTGTGCAACTGCTGTTGGCTGAGGGCAGGGAGCCTTCCTCCCTGGGAAAAGGCTTTTCCTATGACATGGGAGGAGCTCACAGCCCCAAAGCCGTGCAAGAGAGGGGTTTTCAGGTAGAGATCAAAGGCTGGGCTGCCCCTTCATCCTGCAGGGTTTGGGGAGTCTCCTCTCCTCCCACCAGGTCAGCTCTTGGAGCTGCTGCATCCACGGGCTTGGGGAAGGATTTACAGCTGCTGGGATGTTGGAGGAGGGAGAAGAACCAGCCCTGAGGTGAAACTCATATAATTCTCACACCTATCCTCTATTGGAACATTAAAAGTAACACTGAAGGATCATAAACACAAACAGTGTCCGAGTTATTGCAGTGAGAGAGKGCTCCTGCAGCTGCCTGCAGTGGGTCCCTCTGTGTTTTGTGTCCAAAAGRGCTCAGCTCAGTGTTAGAACCACTGGCTCTCTGCAATTCTCTCCTACATCCCAGGGAAAGTGGCTTTCTCCCTGTTTTCTCTGTTTTCCCTGCTCATGGCAGAGGAAGGCTGTGTCAGGAGCTCTCCACTGGGACATTTTAGCCATGCTGGACAAAGCAGGGCTCTCATCCTGCAGCCATCTGTCTGCTTTCTAATTCATGAGGAGAAAGATTTTCTGGGAGAAATAAGACTTTTCAAGCTCCATTTTCTGAACTGCCATTGGGGTTGCTGTCAGAAAACAGAATGTGACAGTGACAGGAACAATTCCCTGTCACAGGCTTTGCTTCCCAGGTGTGGCCACATCCCTGCTGCGGCCATGGAGCAGCACCCTGGGGTCCCCACGGATCACAGGGTGCTCCCCTTGGATTTTCCAGCCTGTGTCCTGGGGCTGAGTGATTATCCTGAAGGTTTTTGTAGAAATAGAGCCTGGTGTTGGTTTGACCACATTTGTCCCTTCTTTTCCTTCTCGAACATTCACAGACATCAGGTTTGTCCAAGGAACAGGTTGAACAAACAGAAAACTGGGATTTTGCTGCATTCTCACTTTGTAGGGCTTCTCTGGGCTCACTGCACTGTGCCAGGATGCAGGAGCTGGCATTGTGCCTTGGAAAYGGAGAAGATCTGTTCCTTAAATCCACTTTTCCTCTGATGATATTTTCCAGAGCAACCAAGTGTAATATCACCAGTGGAGGCTGGGGAATGATGGATTTCAGGACAGAATGGACAGATCCACTGGGAGATGCCAAAGCTCTTGGTTTGGTGCAGCTGATCTGACTGAAACAGGGTGAAAAGTGAAATCCCCAGCTCTGCTTTCAGGCAAATATCTCATGAAGCACAGGAAACAGACAAAGGAGACAACACAAAAGGTTGCTGAAGTGGAAAGGCAGTTGTCAGAGAGGTTTTAATATTCAAATAAATTTCATTTTCCGGTTGTTACTTTGAAACATTTGTAGAATGCTCTGAAGTGCCCATCATTTGTTGAGCAGCACACCAGAAATCTCTCAGGTGATCACACAATTAAACAGCATTATATGGAGYTCATAAAGCAGGGTGGATGCTTCTCCATGCAGGGTTAGCCCCTTTTCTCTCCATCATAAAAGTCCTGATGAGACCATGTTGAAAATTAATTTCTTTTTCTGTTTTGAAAAGGTCAGGCCACATGAGCTGAGGACAAATTAACGCCTGCTGTAAATCAAAGTAGAAACTTTAAAAGTCTGAAACCTCTCTGAGCTACATCTGAGCCTGTGTTTTAAAACTTTTTTTTTTTTATCATTTTCCATCCTTGGAATGATTGCTCCCCCTGAGAACTCTGCCCAAACGCATCTGTGTTTCTGGAATGTTCAAAGCAGAGCTTGACAAACATGACTTTCAGGAGTTGCCTTTGTCCCTGGACTGTGGCCTTGCTCACACAGCGTGCAGTCACAGCACATTCTCCTGAGTGACACATCCTTACACTTGCACTTGTACAAGTTGCTTGCTTGGCTGCCCAGAAAATGGATGAGAAACAAAATAAGGTGCTGAGCCTGGGAAATGCTGCACTTGTGGCGAGCTGTGACCTAAATGCCAGTTTTTTGCCGATCCATGAGGATGTGGCACGACGAGGCTTACAGATATGTGTCACTTGTGGTGACATGAGCACAGGAGAAATGTGCTWTTTTGGCTACAGGCATGTAGAAGTTCATGCAATCCCTTCCCAGCCCTTCCATTTGATTAGTTAATTAGAGCATTGCTTTCACAGAGCCCTTTTCTGCTGAGTGCTCAACACAGSCAGGGACAATCGGGGGCTCAGCTGATGGTGATGTCTGTGGGTGCTCTGTGCTTTGGGGAGTCACTGGGTTGGACCCTGAGAATGCCCAGGCTCTCAGGAAGCAGTTGCAGATTSATATTCTTGGGATATCATTTAATGGGAGTTACTGGAATGGTTGTAAGAAAGCACATTGCATAAATTAACAACACTGGGACTGAGTTTAATCCACCTGGTACATCCCTGTGTGCTCTGTGGCCATAAGATCCTGGTTTTTCCTGCTTTATTTTAAGGGACCAAGATACCATGGAAGTGAGAGCTGTCCTTTGTGCGTTTCAGGCGGTGGAGAAGGTGTTTGCAGTGCCAAAGGGATTTTACTGGCAGACAGTTGAGAGTGATGACAAACACTTCCCTGACAGCAGCGCCATGGAGGCTTGCAGAGACACAGACACCGAGGTAAAGAACAACAAACAGCCCCTCCTCCCTCACCTGGGGCTGAGGGGGACACTGAGACACAATGAGGTGCCCTGGAATATTTCACTCTTGAGGTTTGATACAAATACTGATCTTGAAGTATTTTTCACTCAGACCTAAATATATCAGCTGAGTATTTTATGTCATTGGTATTGATGTGCTGATTGCTCTGAGCCACAGAAGATTAAACTTTGAAACGTGTGGGCTGCAGAAATTGCYACCAACCAGGTGCAAATCACTAACAGTAGACAAAATTTTGATAACCTGAAACCGCTTGACTGTAAGCCAGTAAACAGCACAACTTTGATTAAACTTGGGCTCAGAAAGTAAGGAATTTCTGAAGGTTCTGGTACTGCCTGACCTTCAGGAACTGTGTKTGGTGTATGAACAAATAGGGAATAATTCTGCTCATTTCACCCCAGGAGAGGAGAAGGTTCAGGTGATTTCAATGAGCTCATRTTGAGGTGTGCAGCCCAAAATGTGCAGGACCTCACCCGTGTGAGATGAGCTGTTCCTGAGGGCAGGGCAGGGCCAGCAGGGTCAGCTGAGGGTCACAGAGCCACAGACTGGTTTGGGTGGGAAGGGACCTCAAAACCCATCCAGTGTCACCCCTGCCATGGCAGGGACACCTTCCACTGTCCCAGGCTGCTCCAAGCCCCAATGTCCAGCCTGGCCTTGGACACTGCCAGGGATCCAGGGGCAGCCACAGCTTCTCTGGGCACCCTGTGCCAGGGCCTCACCACTCCCACAGGGAACAATTCCTTCCCAATATCCYATCCATCCCTGCCCTCTGGCACTGGGAAGCCATTCCCTGTGTCCTGTCCCTGCATCCCTTGTCCCCAGTCCCTCTCCAGCTCTCCTGGAGCTCCTTTAGGCCCTGGCAGGGGCTCTGAGCTCTCCCTGGAGCCTTCTCCTCTCCAGGTGAGCATCCCCAGCTCTCCCAGCCTGGCTCCAGAGCAGAGGGGCTCCAGCCCTTGGAACATCCTTATGGCCTCCTCTGGACTCTCTCCAGCTGGCCAATGTCTTTCCTGTGCTGGTGGCCCAGARCTGGACACAGCCCTGCRGGTGGGAGTCCCCAGGGCMACAGCCAAGGCAGAAAGTCCAGGGTTCAGACAGGGGCCAGAATCAGTCATGTCTGAGAGCAGGGTGGGCACAACTCAACCAAGCTGCAATGGAGAGCACAGCCAAGTGCCAGGCTCCTGAGGAAAGGCAGACAGGCTCTTCTGAGGTTTCCCAGTGCTGGGTGGCTGCGTTATCACAGCTGGCCCCAAGCCCAGGCAGCCCCAGGGACTCAGAGYTGCTACAGGAAAATTCTTCCTTCCTGGCTGCTGTGAGTGCTGGGTTAATAGCAGCAGAGCTTGAGCTAGACAAACATAAAGAAATGGAGCTTTTATTCCTAATTAGACCACTTTTATATGATTTGAGTAAATTTATACCTTCATTTATCATGATGGTAAAGCCTCATAATGTCTTTATGGGGGAGCAGCATTTCATTTCAAGTGTCCGGTAGTGATGGATTCATTTGGCGTTTGCTGCAGCCATAAACCTTGAGCTGGGGAAATCCTTGTGCTGCTCTACATCCAGGAGATGCTCAAATTTGGGGCCAGAAAATCACTTTATCTGATCCCCAGCTGGACAATTTATTATCCACAACACAACTTGATCTTGAAGTATTGTGCTTGCTTTTTAAAACAATTTATTTCTCTGATGGGAAAAATAATAATAATTTTCTCTCCTTTGGGGTATAAACATTCAGAACATGTTGGTGTGTGTCTTCCTACATGCCAGGATGGGCTGAATTGGGTTAGGCTGGTAAAGAGGACTCTGAAATGTAAATTTGGGACAGTACCARTGATGTGTTTGTCTTTTGATATTTTTTTTAGTGTTGATTTTGTTGCTGTTATAGGCAGGGAGAAACAACCAGTTGGTCTATTATTATTTAATCCTCCAGAAAGATGGGCAAATGGTGCTGCASAAAGCTAACAGCAGAAGGGATGCACTGTGCTCTCTGCCCCAGAGGCCTTGCAGCTCTTTACCAGTAGGTTTTTCRTGACAAAAGGCACAGTCATATCAGCAAAAATAGAGGAAATTATAATTGTCACTGCTAGCTGGGATTTAGTCCAAAGCCAAGAGCCTTCTGTGTGAACTGCACAGAAACAGAAACCAAACCTCAGCCTCTCTGTAGCTGCAGCAGCACAGATCCAACCTGGGAGCTCCAGCTCTGAGGCTGTGGAGGGTTTGGAAGCATTCCCCTCGTTTTTCCATGTTTTCCTCTTGCTGTCCAGGTTGCCATGGTGCTGCTGTTCCAGGCTCTCCTCCGGAGCCCCCTGGAGACCCATCACACGCTGCAGCTGCTGCTGGGCTCAGGGCTCGATGTCTGCGGCCTCCGCCTGCTCTACCCCGGGCAGGAGCTGCTGCTCTCCAGCTCAGGTGAGCTCTGTGCCCCTCCAGAGCTTCCACTGGGTGCTGATGGTGATGGTGATGATGATGATGGTGATGGTGATGATGAGCAAGGCAAAGATCTGGAAATGCACTGAGGTGAAGAGTGATGAGAGAGTCAGATTTGCGTGATGGCTGTTTTATCAGTTCCTATATATTCCCCAAAAGAAATGATAGGATAACCTTGTTCCTTTCCTTCTGTTCCYGGTGCTGAACATGCATGAGCTGAATTTTTAACCCTTGATACATTTTTGGGTCTCAGACTTTAGTTGTTGTTCCTTTGCAATGAGCTTTCCCACACTGCAGKGCCCTGAGCTCCAGGATTAGTCTTGTGTGAGTTCAATATAATCTTTTAGTTCCCCACTGATACTACTGAAGGTTTTAGCTTCAGAAAATCCACCCTCCCTCTTCCACAATTCCCCCATCTCATTGCCTGTGGGACTCCAGGAGTACTGATTTGTCTGTGCTRTAATTGCATTGGCTGATAAAGCATCACCAAAATGTCACATTATTTAATAGAATCCCGCCTGAGATGGGAGACCAGCGAGATAAAGTAAATAAACATGATTTGGGGCTCTGAACTCAAATCACAATGTCTTTAACACCACACACCMATGTTTCAAATATTGGCATGTACCACTCAGGTCTTTTTTTTCCCCCATTTGAGAAACAGAGATGTTGAAGCCTCTCTTAAAGCATTATGGAATATTAYTGGTTGCTACTGCAACAAAGCTCCAGAGCAACAGGTGTTCCCTTAGCTGCAGAGTTTAGAGATTGCCTCTGCTTGTGGCTTTTGCYTCCTTTTGAGGCAAGAAATTCTCCTGGAAGGTTTGAATGTGGCACCATCTCACCCAGACAATCCATTTCTCTTGGGATATGGCAAGCTGAGAGGGAGAGAAATGGRTTTCCTTTTCCTCTGGCAGAAGGGGAATGAAGAATCAGCTTAACCCRAGAAAATTCCCCAGTCTTCTTGTTCCATTTTTGCATTTGAAAGTAATAGGAGCAGACTGCCTCAGGAATGGGATTGCAGTTGCTGCTGTCTGGGTGCTGTGCACGTAACACATTCCTGGTGAGAGCTGGGGAGATGAGGGAGGGCTCCAGAAAGGAATAAAAACCATAAAAACAGCAGTCATTAGGAGCTGACAGGCAGCAGCTCTGCTCCAATGCTCTGCACCATGCACCATTATTTAGGAACATTTCGTATGAAGAGACAATTCATTTGGGCTGAGAACTGCTGTGCAAGTTTGTAAATTAGATTTTTACCCTTAGCTTGATAATTCTAAAATTACTGTTTTAAATATTTACAGCCAGTTGCTCCATTATCTACTTGCTCTGCAGATTTGTGTTCTGCCTTCTGATTCTTATGCAAGAAATGATGTATTTGAAYATGTTTTTAAACCTTTGAGGTTTTTAAACCTAAGAGAAGGAAATTGCACACTTTGCTSCTTTTTCTGACATCTGCAGTAAGAACTGCAAAGGAGGCAAATTTGCTTTTTCTCGGGTTGGTTGCTGGGTCCCAACTCTGCTGGCAGAAGACATGGAGAGAGTTTTGCCAGTCACAGGGAAGAGTTGGTGCAGGAAATAAGGGAAGGCACGGTTCAAATCCTGGCAGAAAATTAAAGGTGACAAATCAAATATTTGCCTGGATCATAGAGCATTGTACAAAATCTGTATTTGATGCAGAAGGGAATAATAAAAGAAAAGAAATCCCCAGATTTCCAGTTTGCGATGCCCTTCAAAAACATCCCTTTCCTCAGGCCCTGTTCTTGTCCTGTCTGTGCTTCAATCCCCCAACCTTGCTTGTGCTCCTGAACAAAACAGCACACAGGAACTTGAAGTGCTGGCTTAGAGTCCCAGTTTGGGCTGGAAAAGACCCTAAAAACCACCAAGTTCCATGGGCAGGGACCCTTCCAGTGGGTCACCTGCTCTGTAAGAACTTTTCACAGTAAACAGGAGGCAACCAACTGCTCCTTTTTCAGACTGCCCTGGATAACCTCAGGTTTGCTTTTGGGTAAAAGTGTGCAGGTACTGCCAGCAAATCTCCCCCAGGACAGGGAACCAGGTGGTCCCAGGACAGATGACCAGGTGGTTTCTCTGTTGAGGTCTGGCTCTGGCAGATCTGAAAGGAGCACCTGAGTGGAATGAATGACCTCGGGATGGGTTGTGCCATGTTTTACTCACACATGTTTTTGTTTCCACAGAAAATCTGCCTTCCTCCTACACCTCAGAGCCTGGCAAGGTGCCCCCAGTGCTGGCATTATGTGTGAGAGGGCCCAAAGCCCGTGACACCCTGCAGGACATCACCCGTGGCTCTGGCAGCCGAGCAGAGCCTCTCGTGTCCCTGCCCCTGCCCAGCCGGCTGCACAGGGAGCTGTGCCTCTGGTTTGGAGGGAGAGCTGCTGCAGTCCTGCCCCCAGCTCACAGGTATGGCCCAGGGTGGTGGGAGCTGTGAGCTATGGAGGGTGGGCAGGTACTCAGTGCTCTGGAGTGCAGCAGTGCAGGGGAGCAATCCTGCTACTTCTGTATTTCCAAACCACTTGTAAAATCTGCAAAAGTCCTTCTCTTCTGCAGCAGATCATAGAATCATGGAACATCCCGAGTGGGAAGGGACCCACAGGGATCATGGATCCAATCCCTGGCCCTGCACAGACCCCTCAACAATCCCACCCTGTGCATCCCTGGCAGCGCTGTCCAAACGCTCCTGGAGCTGTGGCAGCCTCGGGGCCGGGACCATTCCCTGGGGAGCCTGGGCAGTGCCAGCACCCTCTGGGGACAGAAGAACCTTTCCCTGATCTCCAGCCTGAGCCCTCCCTGACACAGCCCCAGCCCTTCCCTCAGGTCACAGATTTCTGAGAAGTGGAATACCATTCCCTGCTCCCTGGTATCCATGCCTGTAATTCACACTTTGCAGCCAGATGTGGAGATCAGGTGCTGGAGAAGAGCTGCAAGGCTGTCACTGAGTGCCCCTGTCCTAGGAAACCTGCTCTGGCCTTGCCTTGTCCCCCCCATATCAGCTGATAAAGGGATTCAATAGGAAAAAAATCCTTTGGAGGATGATGAGAGAAGTGTGTGAAGATGAAGGGKGGCTTCTAAACCTTTAACTGCATGAGAAACTCTACTGCAGAGAGCTCAGGCAAGGCCCTGCACCTGTGGGCTCTGGAGGGAGTTTTAGGGATTCTGGCTGATCCTGGGTGCAGGGTGGCACAGTCAGAGGCTGCAGGTGAGATCCTCTGCAGTGCTGTCAGTGCTTSTGTGGGGTGGCAGAGCTCAGCCATGTGGGGTTAACCTGTGGATTGCCGTGGAGGATTGCATGTCACAGTTCAGTTGTGCTCACCCACGACCAGAAACTCCCATCATTTTCATTCTGAAGATGTGAAAAAAAAAATCAATTTGGCCAAGTTTCATTCTCTTTATTTTCCTCGGGGATGCTTTTTCCCTCTTACAAAGATGAAGAATTCTGCTCCTCTGGTATAACTGGGTCCGGAGCGGTGCTACATTCTAAATAACGCACTCTTAATGCTGGTAATTTGGTCTGTTGGGAGGCAGGAATACAAACTGCAGCTCGGATTGCCCTTTGCAGATTAGACTTGCAAATGCTGTGGGCTCCTGGGAGTGAGCGAGCAGGATGTGTTCCAGCCGGCTCCGTGCTGGTGGCAGGGGATGAGGCAGGTTTGTCTGAGCAGCCTGAGCTCACAGTCCCAGCCAAAACTGTTCCCTGACAGTCCCTGGCTTTCCACCACACCTTCTGTTCACCCTGCCCTGCCTGGGTCCTTTCAGATGTGCAGCAATGTTGTGGAGCTTTCACTGGCAGGAGCAGCTCTGCCAGACTGGATGGTGCTTGTTGCCTAACACGAACTCTTCAAACTGGTTAAACTCAGCCTAAAGAACCCGAAGTGAATAGCATCAAGGATGTGTCTGTGGGTGGGAGAAGCTCTGCTAGTGCAGCCTGACATATTTCTTGATTCCCAGATTTCTTTGCCAAGCTGGCTACTTTGCATTAGCTACTTTTAATTGAACACAGAGAGCCTCAGGGGGAGTAATATGAAAAGAAATTCAGTCTGAGAGACCTTGATGCAGCTCATGTCACGGACAAGGGATTGAAATGGCTTTTCCAGTAAAGCAGTTTTACCAGAGAAGCTTCTGTGGCCTTGGATTTGTCACAGAAAGTAGGTTTGAGTCAGAACCTTTTAATATTTTTCATTTAATATTTATCATTTTTTCTGCAGCTCTCAGAGTCCTTCATCAACTGGGGCAGGAGCAGATGAAGAAAAAGTTGATCTCCAGGGCTTGCTGCTGCCTCGACCTCCAGCCATGCTTGTCTCAACTACCAAAGGTCAGTGTTAGGGAACTAAACCTGAGGGTTTATGGCTCTCCATCACTGACAACATTACTGTGCACAAACCCACCTGAGGCAATCCTGCCTCCCTGGATTGCTCAGGGCTGTGACCTGGCCAGTTCTGGCCCAGGAGTGAATTTCTAGTGGGACATCCTTGCGTAAAATGAAACAACAGACAAGTGGCACCTCCTCATGGGAGCAGCTGCTGGAGGCCTGGGGGCTGCATAGATGTCACTGAAGGGCAGAAAAAGAAACAAAAAAACACTGCACAGGAAATGTCTGCACAGAAGGACCTGTTCATCAAAGGAACATTCACATGAAGAGCTAACAGAGTCCTTATACTGCTTTTTTATCAGATCAGAGATCACCTGCCTATCTGGTGAAGATGGAATATTACAGTCAGGGCAATTCAATGGTTAAGGCTTCATTTAGGGCAGGACTGACCACAGTCAGAAAGGAGAGCACTTTGTGGGACTCATAACAACTGGGTATCACCTGGATCCACTTCAATCCCTTTTTTTCCCTTCCTAGGAGTCACGTCCAGCTCCTGAGTTTGTACCTAACTAGAAGCAAGCAGTGTCCAAGCTGGCTAAAAGGTGTTGGGGTCCTGCTGTAAAGGCCAGCATCCCCTGCAGTGGGCCTGGCACAGCAGATCTGGGCTGCAGGGGGGGTTTGGACCATGCTCGTGGAGCTCTGGGTTGGTTTCTGCTCCCCCAGTGAAGGTGGTTTGACAGGAAGGAAGCCTGAGGGGAGCAGAAGTTCAGCAGCTGTCAGAGAGGAGATGGCAGAAGGAAAGCAGGGCTGTGGTGACAGGGAAGGAAGGCTTGGGGGATTACATTGCCAAAAGAATGAATCCACGAGGAAAGATGAAAACATGGGCCAAAATGATGAAAAAGGAGTGGAAAGGAARGAAAATAGAGRAGGGAGAAAGGAACAAACCAGTTTTGAGACAGTTTTCCCTCTTTTGGCACGTGTTAACTCAGGTAGTTTGGCAGCCAGCCCTTGGCTCTGTTATTTGGGATTGGGATTGATGGCAGCTGGTGGCTACTGATGGGATGAGTCACATTTGCTGCCTCCCTCCCTYCTTTTCTGGCCATTAATGATTCACAGTTGCTGTGGGCTGCTCAGTTCCACCCCACCACRTTCCATCTGGATGGGGGCTCAGGAAGCCACTGGCAAGCTTTGCTCCTCAGATAACTTTGCTCTGGCAAGGGGAGCTGGAAATCTGGTCTGGGAGCTGAYACCCTTGGGGTTTTCAGGCAAAGAAACAGTCACTGACTCCTTCCCTCAGCTCTCCAGCAGCTCCTCTTGGAGCCAGGAATTCACCCATGCAGAGAGCAGAGGTGCTGCAGCTCCCACCAGGTAGATTTGTCCCCTCTCAATAATCAAAGTTTTAGTGACCCAAGCAGATATTCTTGTTGATTTGGGATATATGTGTGCAAGAAATGTTTCTAAAAGTGCTATCAACTGGAGAGGAACCAAAATCCTCCCACTCACAATCTCAGATTTTGACAGTTCCCATATCATGAATATGGCTAAAAGCCAGTGCTCAAGCCATAAAGCCAAAGAGAGATTTTAGGCAAAGAAACACCCACCCTGCCTGTACCATCCTTAGGGATAAATATGAGGGTTCCCTTGGTTTGGTGCTACTTTGAACTACCAGGCTGAACCTTGGCAGGACATCTCCATATCACAATATCCAGAATAAAAAAGAAATATTCACTGTCCTACCCTCAAAATCAATCGGGACACAGAGAAAACTCCTCCAATCTCATTAAATCAGTTGGTTAAAGCTTAGAGAAATTAAAGGGGCAGTGTGGAGGGAACCCACATAGGAGTGGAACTGAGGATTTGTCTTCAGAGCTCGCTCTTGGCAGYTTATGGAGATGTGAATGTACTTTGTAAGGGATAAAAAAGCTGTGTTGGGACTAAGAAAGTGTAGTAATGGAGGTCATGGTAAAAACAGAGACCTCAGGTAGATCAGAAGCTTCAGGGAAAAGCCTTGAGCTTGTCTTGTAGTGCCTAAGATGGGGCTTAGGCTGCAAGGGAGGCCTTGGAGGCTCTGCCTCCTGAGCTTGYTCCTGGCTGGCACTGAGCCTGGGATTCACCTTGGAAAACAGGACTCTAAAAACCCAAGGTTCTAGCCCAAGGTAAATTCCAGTTGCTTCTACAACCTCATATCTGGGATGAGGGATGCAAGAAGAGCTCAAGCAGCCAGACCTGGGGGAGAGGATCAGGTAGGACAGGGCAAGGATCAGGTAGGACATTACTGAGATGTCCAAGGAACCTGGGAAGCTCAAAGGTGACATCACAGGTGGTCCAGAGCTTCAARAGCTTGTGCCACCAGACAGGTCTGGGGTGAAGGGTGAGGGCAGGAATAGGGAAGGGAGAAGCAGGAGGTGGAGCTGAGCAGGAATTGCTGAAGCAGATCAGGATCAGAACACCAGTAACAGCAGAAAGGAATGGCCAGGGCTGCTTCATGTGCTTTGTAGTGGGCAAACTGACCAGGAACAAGGAGTTCCTGTTGCCCTGTTTGGTCACTCACTGGAGTGTCCAGGCTCAGGAGAGCCTCAGTCCCTCAGCCCTGCCCTGAGCACTGGGGGCTTCATGGGGACAGCACTGCCACCCTGCCTGGGGACACACACTGCCTCATCTCATTTGATGATTCATAAACCTACTCCTGATGATGCCATAAGCTTTCCCACTCTGGGCTGGCCTTGGATTGCAGTCACAATGAGCTGGATGCAGCAAACAAACCGTGAAACACGGGGTCAGCTCTCAGGATATGACTGTTTGCTTCAAGGGGGAGCTGGGAGAGCTGCCTTGCTCTGACACCATGGCTCCYGTGACAATAACACGCTGCTTTTCTTCCCTCTCGTTGCTCTAGGGGACATCATTCTGCTGGTGTCACCTGTGGTGCCCCCATGTGCCTACGGGGCCGTGCTTTCAGCCTGTGCTCGCCGGGGCTTTGTGCTGCAGGGACTCCGCCGGCTGCAGCTCTCAGCACTGCAGGCTCTGGTGCTGGGCATGACAGCAGGGCAGGTACTGTGCCCCTGCTGCCCTGGGGTACCCCTTGTTGTGCAGCCAATCCTGCCAGCACTGCTCCAGGAGGTGCTCCGAGGACACCATTCCCTCTTTTCCAGTTCTCCCTGTTCCTGTGAGTGGTGCTCTGGCTGCTTTCAGTGCTGGCTTTTCCTGCAGGAGGAAAATCCCACAAAGCCTGGGCCTCTCATGGAGGACAGGAGTGTAAATTCACCATCCTACTCCTAGCAAAGGCAACGTGGATTTTACTATTGATATCAGAATGAACAAGGGCAGGCAGGAAGCCCCATGAACCAAAWGAACACTCTCTGATCTGCACAGGGRTGTTCAGGAGAAGGGGCTTCACTGATATTTGATCCCTATTTCAGTGCATTCCAGATGGGTTTCAACAAGAACTGTCAAAAATAACTTTTTTTTTCTTTGAAACTGTGCCTGCTGTGGTGATAGGTTTGAGTTAAACTGCACTTGGCATTTTGACAAGTCAGCCTAAGGAAACAGCAATAATCACAAATGCAAGATTGCAGTCAGACTTAACATATGCAAGAAGTCCAGTGCTGCACTTCTTACATTATAAATCCCACAGGGATCAAATGACACCTCCTCTCACAAAGGAATGGGCCCCTCCCTTCAAATCATCCTGCTGAGGGTTCTTTGCTATGCCAGTCAGGAAATGCATGATTTTGCAAATCAAGCTCTACAAATCCCCTCTTTTTGCTTGTTCTGTGATCAAACCTAGGGAATAACAAGGCCCCTGCCTGTAATATTTTATAGAATGACTATGGCTATTTATGGAATAGTGCAGCCCAAATAGCCAGATATTTGGAGCATGCTGCTAAAGGGCCATGAAGGAGTTAACAGCAGCAACCATTGCTCCAATGAGCTGTTTGGAGCTAAAATTTCTGAAAATCACCCCTTCATTTGGGACTCCAGATCACCTGAGTGACTTAGGATGGTACCATATATCAGATGAGTTACAACAGCTGTGGTTTCAGCCCAGTCCAGCTGCAGGGCAGAATGTTTTTGTGTTAAGCCTCTTCCCTGAGTTTAAATTAAGTTTTTCTGTCTCAGGAAAAGATGACGCAGAACACGCAGATATTGGAATTCCTGTGGCTCAGTGCTGACCTGTATYTTGCCATGCCATTGTAATTTATCTATTTGCTCAAGCCCTGTAGTAATTACATCTGGTTTTATCAGGTCTAATCTGCCCCTCATCATTCCAGATCGCTGTCTTTTGCCCTGGTGAGAGTTCCAGCTCACCTGCTGTTGCTGCAGGAGGAGATGTCCCCTCTGGAGCCCGCAGGCACTGCCTGCTTTTGCTGCTGAGGAGGGAGAACGCCACCCATCACATCCCTGCCTTGCTGACAGGTAAGGCTTGCCCTGTCCAGCCTGGAAAGGAGGGTTTGCATGTCAGTGTGTGTGAGTTAACATCAGCAGTCCAACCACAGCTGTGCAGTGCAGGGAATATTTATTGGGAATATCAAGGTCTGCTCAGGTTGCCGTAGGAATTTCCAGACCAACGTGTGAATCAGTCACTACTACACATCCAACAGAGCTGTTGATCTTTGCCAGCTGTTTGATCTTTAGCTCTGGAGTCCTCCTGAACTCAGAATCAACAAGCAGTTCCCCCTGGAAGGAGCCTCAGAGGGCTTCTCATCCAACATCCTGCTCAGCAGAGCATCAGTGATGAAGTCTGTCAGGATGCTCAGGCTTTTTCCAGTCAGGTTTTAAAAATCTGCAAGGACAGAGATTCCCCTACCTCTCTGGGCATTTCTTCCCATCCTTACAGCAAAGAACTGCTCATCYATCCTTATGGGAACTGGTTTTCCTTTATGTGAAATTGTAACCTCCTCTTTGGGTTTGTCCCTGGACATTCCAAGCTGGGGTCTCTTTGGCATCTCACACTCAGCACATGGAGGTGYACATGGCTGGGGTTGTYCTGTGCAGRGCCAGCAGCTRGACTTCAGTGATCCTTGTGGGTCTCYCCCAGCTCAGGCYYTGCTGTGAYTTGATGGCCTCAATCCCCTCCTCTCAGGAGCCCTTTTTGCCCAGAGAGGTGGGGTAGCCAAAATACAGCGGTGCCACTGAGCCTGAGGGCAGCACCTGCTCATGTCWGCCTCAGTTCTGATCCTGCATCTCTGTGACTTCCAAAAACCCAAAAGGTCATTCAATTTGTGTGTAGAACTGCCAAAAATCAGAAAAGTTGCTGCCCTAAATTTTGTTACTGAAGTTAGACTGTTTTATTAAAGGTTGAGTTGACATTGATCTCAAGTGGGGAGGATCAGAGGCAGCAGCAGTGGTCAGGAGGGAACAGAAATCCTGCCCTGCCCAAGGAGAGGTCACTGTGGGTGACCCTTCCATTAACACCATCCCAAACAGCCCATGATGGAGACATTCATCCAGTTGCCTCCTTTTATCTATCCACAATAGGAAAGAACATTTAGCGCTTTGGAGGGGGAAAAAAAAATCAATTCAAGAAGCCCTGGGCTTTGTCTCCTGAGACTATCACAGAATGTTCTGAAAACACGTGCAGACACAGAGGATTAATCATGGCACAGTAATTACAGCCCCGTGTCACCTGTGCCTCTGCACCCAAGGAAAGTTGTTCATTAAAAGGTGCAGTTTTTGCTGCTTCCCTGAGTGCCACAGATGATGCTTTGTGTTTGTGTTTTGTGTTCATGATTTGTGTTGATATTYTGTGTTCACAGTTTGTGTTCATATTTTATGTTCATGTTTTGCATGGGAAAATTTCCACTAGAAATATATAGGTGGGACTGGAACAAAGGATAGTCTGAAAAGGCAAAATGTTTTCCCTCATGGTAGAGAACTCAGGGGTTTTCCCTTTGCTTGTGACAGATTTTGCCAATGCCTCTTTCCATGTTTTCTGTGCTGTTTTCATCTGTACATCAGAACTGATTCAAAAAGATATCTTAGTCCATATTCCAGAGCCCTGGAGAGAGAAAGCAGCTATTCTTTCCACACAAGCTTTGGTTTGGCCTCTGGGAAGTGAAGAATAGAATTTGAAGTAGAGAAGAATTAGAATCTGAGTAGGATAAACACCTCACTGAGTTTTGTGTTTGTAATCAATACCTCTGAAGAGCAGCTGTCCCTTCCAAGTCTTGAACACTGTTCAGTTTTCAAAGCAAATTAAAATGCAACAATTCTTCCTGAAATAGAGCAGATAAATAGGTGGGWAAGGATCTCTGTGCTGAGGTTCAAACCCCATACATTTCTGTCCAAGTTTTGCTTTCTGCCATGCCTTGAGTTTGAATAAACAGCAGGCAGTGCTGCTGTGACAGTGATGGCCCATTTTTGGTGCCTCACGCCTGCTGAATTTTGAGAAGCAGGTGATTGTCAGTGGCACATTTGACATCCAAGCTTTGTCATCAGCCTCTAGCACCAATAATCCATTTCCCATGCTCCACTGCAGCAAATTTTTGACAGGCTCGTACGGTGGGAAGCTATCAAATGTGTACAGAGTAATTTAAAAAATAACAAGCCTTTAAAACTGTGGCCTGAAATATTATTACAGAAGGCTGAACTAATTGTTGTGGAAATGTACTGTATGCAACACCTTAATGCACTGCCTGTGCACAGCCCAGCTCTTTGGAGAGAGAATGGGATCTGAGAGATTGCTGCTTTAAGCACTTAGTGCCTGTGAAATGGGATATTTTCCAGGCTGGGAGCCACAGGAGCAGAACATGATGTCTCTGTTCAGGTCTGTCAACCCAGCAACACCTCGGTGCCCACGTGGGCCCTGTGGGATGCAGGGCTTTGGCCCCATGCCTGGAGGTGGGAGACACCTTGAGGGCCTCCATGTGAGCACTGGGTCACATTTGGGATTCTTCCTAGAGGATACCACCTTATTTGAGGGATTTATTTTAATTCAGGAGCTCTATGGCTGCATCTACTCCAYGTTTCTGTTCCTAGCAGGAGTTAGAAGGGGATAGAAACAAAAAAAAAGCCAGAGAGAGCTGTGGCCCAGTCCCAGTTTTCCACAGCTACTTGCCCCACTTTAAGTGATCAGTGTGATTTTGGGGAGAGGAGATGGTTCAGTGGCATTTGGGGTGTTGGATGAGCCCAGTCTCTCACAGAGCTCTGGCCAGGGACTCACACATTTGCCAGCAGAGTGTTTTCCTGTCAGGCTTAGCTGAGCCCTGCCTTGCTCACACTCTYCTGCTGTTCTGAGCACAGGGCTGATGGAGGAGCTGGCCAAGCCAGGCCTGAGCAGTGTCCACCCTGCAGCCACTGGGCTGGAGCCCTCGCTGTGCTTCCATGGGGCACCCTACACCGAGACCTTGCTGCAGAGCCTGGGTAGGTCAGGGCTGGCAACTGCTCTGTCCTTTGCTGGCTTTTCCAGCATCAGACACTCAGGAAATGGTTGGGTTGGGCTG
>NW_026623402.1:1445695-1472058 GCF_030028575.1 Malurus melanocephalus
GTTGGGCTGGGTTGGGCTGGGCTGGGTTATATTGGGATGGATCTCAAAGCCCATCTCATTCCACCTCCTGCTATGACCAGAGACACCTTCCACTATCCCAGGTTGCTCCAAGCCCTGTGCAACCTGGCCTTGGACACTGCCAGGGATGGAACTGCCACATTATTGAGGGATTTTTCTGAATAAGACCATTAGGAATATGCTTTTTGTCTGTAATAGCTYATTTACTGTTCTGCTGCCAGTCCATCATGGTAACTCTGATGGAAGAATCAATGGAAATCAAAGAGAAAATACCTTTTAAAAGTAAAGTAAAAGATACATGCAAAAAGAAATTATTGAAMTGTGACATGATAACATCCAATTAAGCCTTAATTAAGGTATTTCATTAAAATATTAATAGCMAATCAATACATATTTATTGCCATASTTTCAASACAAGTCAAAATATTAAAATGAGATAAATTGGTGGTTGTGTGTGAAACTGGAATGTGCTGAAGTGATAAATGCTGGCAGCTATAGTTCTGTAGGTTCAGAAGAGGCACTTTTCAATGTCATTTTACTCAGATGCTCTTAATTTCAGTTTATACAGTTGTATTCACTKTGGTAACTCATTCATTCAAAGCTGGGAGATTGATAGGATTTCAAACAGCAAGGAAATGGGTTTTCTGTTCTTAATCTGTGACTCACATGGGTGAGTCTTAAACCTTCTTGTTCTGTACACTTGGAGTAAAAAAAAATCAGATGTTTATTTCACTAACTAAAGGTTGTGGGTTTTTATGTGTTCAGCAAGTTATTATCATTTMATTTAATTTAATTGTTTGAAAATTTGGATGTCAGGGCTTTGAGTTAAAATATATTACTCTCCAAATCCAAATTGACACTAAGTCCTAAGGAAAAATAATAATTAAGTGCATGTCATTCCCCCTTCTCCAGCATTATGAAATGTTATGATGCAGGAATAAGTAGGTAAATACATGTTTATTAGTACARTTGCCTAAATAACCATGTAGTGAAACAAACTGCATGGAATCAAACACGGATTTGTGGCGAGCCAGGCAATCTCCAGGCTGTGCTGTTCCCAACAGGACCGTGGATATAAGCAGTCCCCAAATTAGCTCCCAGTTGTGCCCTGCAATGTCCTAGAAAGCAAAAGGGGGTATTGATTTAATGTGAAGTCAGTCATTAGTTACCAACCCCAAACCGRTGCCTTAAATCATTTTGGTGCAGATATATCAGCTCTGCCTAATGGTGTGAATAAGGATTTCAGAATTACAAGGGAATAGATTTGTTTTACATGGCAAAATGTAATTCCAGAGAAGGAGTGGGACTCATTAGTGGGGGTTTGCTGTGTTAATATTCCTCGTTCAGGAGGCTTGAACTGAGCTGCAGTGAGGAGACAGTGAAATGCTGGCTGAGAATTATGCAATTCCTTCATGGTTAAAGGATTGAGATGTGTTTTCATGGAGTAACAGSTTTGTTTTGATGCTCTCTCCGGGCAGGAGGAAAGCTCAGCGCAGTGCCTGAGCCCCATCACATTCCTCTGGATTTTCTGTGCCACCGAACTTWCGCTGCTGAGCCCGGCATGGAGCAAGTTGTGATGCTGACAGTGGTTGGGATGCAGGCTCTGAAGAGTGCTGGAGAACTCCTCCAGCACATCCTSCTTCCCAGCCTCGAGGATCAGTCTGGGAGTGCAGGTGATCCCAGATCCTGAGAGGGGCTGGGGACCTTGGCCACGAAACTTTGAACTGGGGAGCTCTTTTTAGCATAGCAGGAACATCATGGAAAATGTGGGGACRGGGCCTCAGGAAGAGCAGGTTTCTTTGTTTCCCTGCCTAAAGAGCTGAAGAAATTATCTTGGTTTGTTCTGGGCAAGGCCACATTTCATATCACAAGCAGCTCAAGTGGGCATCATTTGCTTCAGAGAGCACCAAATGAGTTCCAAGAAGTGCTTGGGTTTACGACGGTTTTATGTAACACAGAGCCCTGTGTCCCTCCCTAAGCACTGGGAGGTGAGGCTGGGCTGCACCTGGCACAGGAATTTGGGAGTCCCAGGCTCTGYTGTGTCCAGTGACAGCCCTGGTGAGCAGAACTGGGGCACTGCACATCTTCACGCTCTGCTTCCCCYGCGGGAGCAGCAGCGGTGCCAGCCCCACGCTGGGTGCTCACACATGCATGAAAAGARCTGTCAAGCCCTAGGCAGGACAGACAGTTGATAGAATTTCATGTGCAGGTTTCACTGAAGTGTGATAACACAGGAGGTGTGGGCACAAAGGGTACAAGTCTGCCAGTCTCACACTGTGTTGTATCCCACTCTCCTAAAACTATGTTGAAATATTGCTTGAAATCCTATGAAGTTCTGTTCTGAGATGTGAGCCAACAGAAACTTCAAGCACTCATGGACTGAGCCCTAAATACTTTGCTGCATAGTCAGTAAGAACTTTACCAACCCAACAACATTGAGACTACTTTAGAGACAAGTCATCGTTCTGTTTCRTTTATTACTATGATGAACATTGCTTAAAGTGTTATGAGAGGTGCAAAAGGATCCATAATTATGGATTATGCTGTGCCAAGCCACGCTGTTATCAGTGTACTTTCAGTGATTCCCTTTCAGCTCTCCTCCATTAGCTGTGCTCTCTAATCAAATCATGGCACTTGCTCCCCATGGCTCCCTGTTGATTTCCCAGATAGCCCTTTTATTTTCTTCACTGTAATGTCATTTCTTAGCATTTGCATCTTGTGGGTTTTCCCACTATGTTCCTATATTTGCATTACAGTCCGTTCTGGATGTCATAAAAGTCAAAACAGCTTTGGAACTTGTGTAGGGAAAAAATCAATGTGAAGTCAGAACAAAAAMCATAGTTTCTGTGAATCATGTGCTGTTGTGTGGCACTAATCACATTTCCCTTGACTTGCAGGAGATTCAGGATTTGAGCTGCTAGGCCTGAAGTGGCTGCCCCAYCTCACTCGGTGCCAGGCCAGGGAAATCACCCCTTTTGAGGCTGGGGACACTCACTGGCAGAGGAGCCTGGAGCTGCTGATATCCAGCCCTGTCCTGGTGTGTGCACTCCGGGCCATCGACGCCTTCCAAGCTCTGGGAGCTGCAYTGAAGGGATGGACACAGGGCAGGGACAGGCTGAGCACAGGTGACAGCCTCCCTCAGGCACTGATGGCTTTGACTCCAGAGGTGACATTCAGACAAGCCATCCTCTTCTTCACAGAAGCTGATTTGGTGGCTGGTAAGGCACGATTTTACTGTTTGTGCTAACTTCAGGTATGGGGTGTTGGGGAATTGATTGAACTTGGACAGAGGAGTCCAGGGCTGGGGGTTTCCTCAGGCACGGAAAAAGTGAATAATTTGGGGGTAAATTCTGTGAATGGCTACATCAAGATGAGGTAACGAAACCAGCAGGAGCCAGCTGAGGTCATCCACAAGGTGGCCTGTTAAATTAATGTGGCTGTGCCTGGCCTGGTGCCCTTGCTGATGATCTTGAGGTACCCCATAAGTACTRATTAGATATCAGAGCAATTGGCAGGATCAGTCAATAATATCATGCATTTTATCTCTCTGTATAAAAGAAAATGAAGATCAGAGGCCAAGATCTCTCCCACCTGAGAGCCCCCAATTGTGGTGCCAGACTTCAGGCTTGATGCCTTGTCCTGTGCTCAGGGAGGTGAAGGTGTGACCAATCCTTTAGAGCTGAAGAAAACAGATTTCTTGGGAGTTTTTTTAMATCCTGGAGGAGAATGAAGAGAGGRATGGAGACCTTTGCTGTCAAAAGCTTCTCAGAGTTCAGTGATGTGTGCCAGCATTGATCTTTCAGCATAGTAAATTTGATCGTTTCCTTCTGTAGCAGAAAAYGTATAGCCATGACTCTTCAAACTAAATCACTGTGCAGGCTCTGGGCTTATTGGTATTGGGTRGTTTGGAGCAGCAGACTACAAGCTCCCATTGTTTTCTTTTAATGTGAAATATTGAAAGAAGAACTGGGGCTGCCTGACTCCTCACACCCTGACAGAAACAGTTCTGAGCCTGACAGTTTCTGGCAGGGGGTTGGAACAAGATGGTCCCTTCCAACCCAAGCCATTCTGGGATTTTATGATTACTCAGAAGCAGAGAGAAATCAGAGATTGTGGGAACACCAAGGATCAGCTGAGGGGTAGTGATGCAGTCCCGTAAGAGCGTTCGTGCTTTGAATTTACAGCTCCTCCTTTATCTTTCCTTGGGGAAGAAAAGTCCTTTGTCATCAACACAAACCCAGACACTTGTGTCAAACCCACTGTGCCTGTGTAGTGTGGAGTAACAAACTGGCTTTAGTGAATAGCAAGAAGAAAGATTTGTCTGGGAAAAGATACTGGGTTTAGGCTCCCACCAAGTTGGATTTGCCAGTGAMTTATGTGGGTGTTCTGGGGGAGGCTGGCGAGCAAGAAGAGGGGACTGCAGAAAAGAAGGCATCAGACATCCCAAAGTTGTCTAAAACCATAAGAATTCATGCACTGCAGCCCTTGATTAAAGTTATGTTGAGATGGAAAGGCAGGAGAAGGGGAAAGCTGAGCTGTGAGCTCAGTTTATTGAGGGAGGTTGGCATTGCAGTCCCACCRAAGCCACTGTCAGGAACAAAGGAGCACAGCTCAGGCACGACTTCAGCACCTGCACTATCTCTTTCAAAAGGGAATTCCATTTTTTCCTTGTGTTTTTGTTGTTGTGGGAGGAATGGAGAGGCCTCTGTGCTCGAGAACAGCTCTTCARTATCTTATAGCAGGTCAAATGTCTGCCCTGCTAAATAAAATTACCTTTGTCACCCTCCACCCCCAGGCAGAGAATGTTTCCCATCCTTGAATCCTTAAAAACACCTGTCCTTCCTTTCCCAGATGCAGAACACCGTCCTGCTATGAAATACCTGCCACCACCTGGCAGGAGCTCCAGCACTGAAGGGAAGACTACAGGTAAGCACCTCTTGAAAAAAAAAAAAACAAACAACTAAGTCATTTTAGATCCTAAATAGATTGGAGAAAACTAGATGTCCTCTGTCAGAGCCATTAAAATGGGATTAGAGAGCCTTTGGTTAGACATCCTAATCCCAGGCAATTGGGAAGGAAAGGCCAGCTGGGTCCCACTGGGGTAAGGTGGGAGTATTGTCATTGTTCCTTCTCCCCAGTCCTGAGAATGACCTGCTGAGGGCTGGTGTGGAAAGTCAAGTGGAAGAGTAATTAATGCCAGCTCTTTAGCTGGTGTAGATCCCAAAAATGATGATTTTCATGGTGTTTTAGAGAGGTGAAATGTGTTCATCACCATCGCCCAACAAGAAATCAGAGCAAAATGTGCATTGCCTATGTCTCAGAGGGGATGGTTCTGTGTCTTTTATATTCCAGTGSCACCCAGGTCACCCTGGGACTCACAGATCCTAAACGTTTTATTCAGATAACCCCAGCACTAAGGAAAAAAACTGGTACTGTGAGGTTCAAAAGTTCTGACAAGGCAAGGACCTCAGGGTTTATTCCACCTGCTCTTTGTGCTATTATTGCAACACACATGTGGAAAGAGAAAGAAGAGAAAGAGGTCTTATTAGAAAAAAACAAAGCACTTTGGCTAAATACCTTCCAGATACATGGCCTTGGGAAATAGAAATACATGGATTTTGAACAGTCATAAAGACCCGAATAATGGTAATTTTGACAAACAGGTTTTTGTTTTCTCTACCTTGCATGTCACACTGGCTGAACTTGCCAGTCATTGGAAGAGGAAGGTTTTTACCAATCTGATGCAGGATTTTCCTCTCTGTGCCTCAGATCTACAGAACTTCTCAKTTCACATGTGCCTGAAGTGCCTTAATTTCCCTCACCTCTCCAGGTCACTGCAGGTTTTACATTGGACCGAAGGAAACATTTTTCCATTGGCTTTTGTCCTAAATTCTGACTCACCAGGCTCCTTTCATCCTGCTCTGCTCTCCTGAAAAACCACTGGAGCAGTATTTTTTGGCTGGTTGGGGAATGCCAGGGAGGTTTTATCAGCAGCACTCAGGATCCCCAGCACATCTTTGTTTCTGACAACATCAAAACCAAACACCTGAGCTCTGGGAATGCCAGAAACAAGGCACCATCTGACTTGGCTGTGGAATATTAGGGCACAAATAGGTTTAAAACCAATGTTAGCCACTCCCTGAAATTCCAGAAACAGTAACCAAGATCCTACAGGGTTTAGGACTTGCAGTCCTGTTCAGCCTGTGCTGCTGGGATTACYAGAGAAAGGGGAAGTGTGAACAGGACGTCTGAAATCAATCCATCCATGACCCAAGTAAACCTCTGAAACATTCACTGTAACTTTGGCTGCTTTATGTAGAGCTGATGGCAAAATTCTCAGGTTAGCAGATCTCAGAACACACAGAACTCACTCAGATCTGCTTCTCTTTTTCAGTGGGTGAGAGCTGGAGCTGCCGGGCAGAATCCATGTTTTCCTACCTGCAAGCAGGTGAGAGAATGGCAAATGGAAAAATGTGCTTTGACAAGGACTTGGTGGAGCTGAATCATCTGGATGTGCCAGCCCAKAATTAGCAAAAGGATTATCCCAACATTTTCCTTAGGCTGGAATAGTCKAAGCATGCCAGGAAATGTGGCATCTGTTTGTCTTGGGTTCACACTTAGTTGAAGTTACACACCTATCTGAAGTATTATCTATAAATAGCATCTAAAATAAACTCAATTTTCACAGTTAGGCTATGAAATCAAAACCTATATAGTAATTTTTTTGGGGAGAAAAAAGAAGGAAATGATTGTGAGGAAGTGATCTAAAAATATTACAAAGTGGAAAAATGTAATAAAGCTCAGGAAAACTGGGAAGGGCCCGAACAGCCAGAGCTAGAGATGGGAATCAGGCAGGTGTGAGCGTTGCCAAACAGGTACCTCTGGTAATTCATGCTCAGCAGAGATTGTCCCGTTGGTAATTAGTGGTGGTAATTTTCTCTAATTCTTGTTACTAATAATTACTGAGGAGAAAAGCCAGCTCAGGCTGACGAGGTGTCTTTGACCAAACCAAGCTGGCAAATCCTCCTGAAGTGTCTGCAGCCCCKAAATATGCAGCAGGTAGTGACTCACACAGCAGGAGAACAAGAATATCTGCCCAAAACTGAAGCAGATGGTGAGGGAAACATCTGGAGGCCACGGAGCACTTACRTAACACACASRGCTCAGGTTGCTGAGGTGGAGCCCYGCAGCCTCCTGTGCTTCCAGGCTGTTGCTATGGAACCTTTCTGCTCAGGAATGATGTGAGGAAAACAGCACATCTTTAACATCCCTGCACCACGAGGGTTAAGTTTCCCTGTCAAGTGGGAAGGAAATAATCTYGGTTTTTATTTTTGATCCCGTGTTCCTGTGCCATGAATCCTTGCTTGTCATCTGGAAATAGCAGCATTGAGTTCCAGGTAGCTTTGTTGGTGCTTTGTTGCATTGACACCTGTGTAATTAGTACTGGGGTATAGGAAACAGAAAATGACGTTTTTCGTACCCAAACAGATCGGCTTGGATCAGTTTTAGCAGCCTGTAGGATGTGCCCTGTGCTGGTGCTGATTGATGTGGTTCAGCACCAGCAGCTCCTGGGGCCTCACAGGCTGGTTCTGACACTGCACTGGCCAATAAATCTCCAAAAGACGTTATCAGGATAAAATATTAACCATACTCTTTGTGGAAAGTACTTTAGCACGACTRAAAATTTGAAAATGCTGTCATTTAAAAATGGAATTTATGTATTTTCTGCTGTTWAATCCATTTTCTCTCATCAGACAGCAAAGCTTTTGTGGTCTGGTTTGTTTTCTGCTCCTCAGAGTGCTGCTGCACCTTCCTGGCAGCTCTGCTGGGAGAGCTGTGTCAGAAGCAGAAACATTCCAGTTTTGCTGGAATGTCAATTTTGGTAAACACAACTCAATTCATAATTGGCTTATGACATTAATTGGGACCTGTCAGTATTGTTAGTGCCTCTGTGAAACAGAGCTCTCAGAGACACAGAACACCGGAGTAAGAATTTAATAGCTGCTYGAGGATTACATCACATAATCACCACAGTTCACATGAAAAATGTAAAAGGGAATATTTTATCTCCCTTAAAACATTAATCTAGAATATAAAGGTTTGAGTCTTATCCAACAGAGCTGCCACACAAACTTTTTGGACCTGGAGCAGATTTCCTTGGAGGAGAAACCTCCCAGCCTAGACTGTTTCAGATATATTTTTAAACTGCAAATCCAACAAAGAGAGTCCAAATAAATAAATAAATAATCCTATATGCCCAGGTTTTTATGGATTGTTTGGTTGGRATTTTTGTGAACTTCCTGCCAGGTTTCCGCTGACCCCTATCCCCAGATGCCTTCTCGGGGTTGTAAACAGCCCGGGCTGTGTTTCACCCAGCGCTTTGTTCCAGGGGCACAGGTTCTGTGCACGGTGCTGCTCATCAAACCCGGGCTCTGGAGCCGCAGCCTCCCCGGGATCCTCCGCAATCTTCACCTGGAAAAATTCAGCGTGGTGGGGATGAAACACCTGGACCTGCCCGCGGCCACTGCCTCGGTGCTCCTGCCCGCCGAGGTGCAGCAGGTTGGTGGGGAAGGGATCAGCTCTGGGTAATCCCTTCCTGAAAAGCCCAGCAGCTCCCACCCGGCATTTCGGAGCTGTTGCTGTGTGGAACAATCAGCTCTGTACCTTATCAGCGCTAGGAGAGCTGACATGCTCAGAGCTTCTTTCATCACATGCCATAAAGGGGCAGCTCTGCTTTCTCCCGAGCAAAACTTTGGGGAGGATGTGGCCAATCCAGACTGCCCCAGGATCCACTGAGCTGCTGATGAATCTGTACAGCTCTGCCTCCTTCCCTGCCAAGCAGGTGTCCTGTCCTTCCCCCAGGGCATCCCAGGCAGGGCACATCCATGGAGCACGTGTGCCAGGCTTTATGCCATGTGGGWAAAGCTGGGGAACCCTCCCTGTGCTGTTACCTGAGATTACACTGCAGGCACGGCTGGAACCTGGGAGCCAGTCTGTAAAAATCACTGCAAGGAGAGAAAATTGTCCTTGYTCATGGCTAACAGACAGTAAAAAGGGTTTTTAAATCTTAGGGCATTGTGGGGTTGATTAGCTAAGAATAGATTTTGTTTCTGCTTTTTTATGGCATTAGGAATCTSTTCTTTCCTCAACCTGACCTGCCCTGAGTGTCAGGATATGGTGAAACTCTGGGCATTTGAGAGGAGTTAGATTATTGCTATTTTTTAATTCCCTTGGGGGAAAAAAAAAACCCAACCCTTATATTCAATTGCTTTCCTGAAGACATTTAACAAACTGACTTAAAAAAAAAAAGACCTTTATAATTGATATTAATCTTGAGCTAAATTTGGAAAGTTTGTAACACTGTCTCCTAGAAATTCTTCATAGAGGCTTCCAGAAGAAAACAGGCACATGCCAAGGCAGTGCTCTGAAATAATTAGTACCTTCTGCATGGTAGCAGTGAGCAAAGCCTCTGAATTTTAAATATTTACCCTGGTAAGRGAGATGTAGTGGCCACTAGAGTTGATGGGGATGTGCTTCCTGATGTTATTTAATCACAGAGCTAAATACAAAATGCTTTTTTGATCATCTGAAACAGAAAACATCTTAAAAACCCCAAATATCCTCAGGAAGTAATGCAGATGCATGCAGGATAAATGTGAGGAGAGGTTGTTTCCTGAAAATTTCCTTGGTTTTGGAGTTCTCCAGCACACTGAGCAGCTGTTGAGCATTGATTCAGTTGCCTCGAAGAGCTGGTGACTAATGAGTATAAAAATGACAGACTGGTGGGGTTTTGTTCCTGGGGAAGAAGCAGGATTTGAAGGTGAGCAAGCAAAGGGAATAGGCTGCCTTTGGGGAGGGGGAATGGTTTCTGCTGCCCAGGGGCTCCTGCTCCTTTTTAGAACCCATAGGAATGGCTCTCACTGTGGGGGCTGGGAAAGGATGAGCTCCCAAGATAAGCAGGGAGATTTTGCAAAAGGCTCAGCAGGCTCCAGGGACTGGGCTGTTTGGACAATCCGGTGGGTCAGTGGCTCGGTGGCAGCTGTGGGGGCAGGGCAGGGCTGTTTTTTCCCAGCTGAATTCCATGTACAGCATTTGGATGGGAGGGATATCCATCATCAATCTGCTCCTCAGCTTATAGCACAGTGGGGTGCCCTGCTGGGCTTAACATGAGCCTCTTCACATGGGGGATAATTGCTGATGGTTACCAGGACACAGAACCCCAGCTGGGCCTGGAAGTGACCCCTGGAGCTCATCCAGTCCCACCCCGTGCCAGGACAGGGTCACCTGGAGCACATGGCACAGGGATAGATCCAGGGAGGACTGGGAGACAGGGGAGAGTTCCAGGGCTCTGGCACCCTCCATGGAAGGAAGTTCTCCCTCAGGCTGAGGTAGAACTTGTTGTGTTTCAATWTCTGGCCATTGCTCCTCATCCTGTCACTGGGTACCCCTGGACTGAGCCTGGCACCACCCTCTGACAYCCAYGGGGATATTTRTATGGATTGATGAGATCCATGATGAGATGTCCTCTYGAAGAAGGTGCAGCCAGTGTGTCTGTCCCTTCTCAAAGCTCTGTCCAGGGTTTTTTCTGGCTTTACCTCCATCTCCAGAGACCTCCCTTGCGCTGGGATGTGCTGGGTTGTTGCATGTACACAGTGTTTGAGAGCAAATTTGGGTTTATTCGCTGCCAGCAAGACAACCTCACATCTCCTTTTCCTTTCTAATGTATTATTTACATGCACTTGACAAATATCCTTGGCAGCACAAGCTCAGCTCCGTGATTGCTTTTGCAGCTCCCCCCAGCTCGGAGCRGCCTTTGGAGCACGATAAAACACAACTGCTCCGCTCCTGGCCGAGGTTATCGAATCACAGGAGCCATAACAAGATGTTTGAGCTGCAGCTTAATAACGATTATAAAAAATAAAGGTCATGTAAATAGAGCTGGCATTGTCTCCCCAGCTCTCAGYGTGACCTGSTGGTGTTCAGGCAGTGAGAAGCKCCTGTTCCCGGGGGATTCTGCCCCTGGAAGMTGGATCTCCTTTCAGTGCTTACCCAGCACATCCAGTGCCATGGAGATTGGCACTTTGGGCTTTATTTTTGCAGCGGGGGCTGATCTGGCAGTCGGGGATTACCTGATGTGATTGCCTGCAGTAGCAGCTCACGACCTCAGTAACTCAGCGGTTCCCACAGCCCCGTTTTGAGATTGTTTTGTGATTCCAGCGGGATCGTTCTGCTGCTCCTTAATCCCAGCAGCCCTCCCAAGCCAGCGAGGGGAGGGATGTCCTGTCCTTCTGACATTCCTTCCCCCATCTGGGAGGCTGGAACTCCCTCCCCACCAAATCTCTCCCTGAATGCCAACACAGCTGCTCGGGATCCACAAGGGAGTGGAGATGGAGCTGAGTGTGGCAATGAGGGCAATGAAGGCAATGAGGGCAATGAAGGCAGCGCTGGGCTGGCACAGTCTGGAGTGGCTGTGAGGAGCTGCCAGAAGGAAAGAGTCACCTTGACTCCCTGACACCAATTAGAAACAACATCATCTTCAACCCCAAATCCATGGATTTGCTGAGAAACGACTGAAAGACAGAAGAATTTTATTATTTAGCTCTAAAATCACTGCTTAGAAGCTCTGGAACAAAATGCTTGCCTTTATTCTGGTCTGTTTAACAAAAACTGAATGTTTTCTTTGCAGATGTTTCCAACCTGAATGCATATTGATATGTTTTATCAGTCCTTTTGGAAGTTTTCATTGAAAACATCACTGGTTTTCATTGCCCAAAGAGAAAGCCCATAGAAAAGTGGATTAAATCCGTTTTTTTTTAAGTAACAAAAATTTTCAAGCAGGAAGGGATTATTTCTTATTATACAGAGCTGAATGAATGTCACAATTTCGCAGTACACTATGACAAGCAGAAATTCTTCATCCAAACAGAGCTGTTGTCACCAGAGAGCCCCCGAGTCACACGATGTGACCATGTGCCCATGGGGCAGCAGGGCTGACAAACACCACATCCAATCCCTCAAATACCCCACCAATTTAACCACGGGAGGGGCTTTCTCATAGATCATTCTGCCTCTGMAAATAGAGGGGGGAATATCAGGCTTGAGCCTGCGGTTGTCAATTCCTAACCTACTTCTTAAAGATGCAATTTGGGAGGCAGGCGAGTGGGAGCAGATTTGGGTCAAAGGCAGTGAATGGTTTCACGTGATAGAAAAGCAGAGAGGCCTTGAAGAGTTATCTCCATATTTTTAAATGAAATGATAGGATTTGCTTCTGGAAATGTTTTATCTAGAGAATTGCTATCCTCTGCTGCTTTTAGAAGATTAAAAAATAGAGGAATTAAAACCTCTGTGAATGACGTGATTCAGCTGAATCAAATGGTGTTTTTTTTCCTCTCTTGTTTTTATTTCCTGAAAAACTGGGGGAAAAAAAGCAAATAGCCATGGGTTGATTCTGGCAGGGAGCTGGAAATGCCCTTGTTTTCTAAGCTGGAGAGAACATCCAGCCCTGGCTGCTGCACGGTGGGGTGCAAAGAGGCACAGCTGGATATTCCTGCCATGTTATTCAGATGGAGGGGCAGGAGGAGGCACAGCTGGGTGTTCCTGAGCCCTTGTTCCCATGGAGGGGCAGGAGGAGGCACAGCTGGGTGTTCCTGAGCCCTTGTTCCCATGGAGGGGCAGGAGGAGGCACAGCTGGGTGTTCCTGAGCCCTTGTTCCCATGGAGGGGCAGGAGGAGGCACAGCTGGGTGTTCCTGGCACAGCTGGGTGTTCCTGAGCTCCTGTTCTGATGGAGGGGCAGGAGGAGGCAGAACTGGATGCTGCTGCYGGGTTTTTCASATGGAGGAGCTGGAGGAGGCACAGCTGCAGCTGCTCTGGGYRCCCTGACCTTGTGCTCAGCCCAGRCATYTGCAGAAGCCCGGCTTCCCAAGGTTTTCTGTAACCAAAGCAGCCAGCAGGGCTKGGAGAGTGGTGCCACCCCCCTGCCCCCGGCACTGCTGCCCTTCCCAGGGCTCCCTGTCCCTCTGTCTGTCCCTCTGTGTGTCCCCAGCCCTCAGAACAGCCTCCTCCCCAGCAGTGCAGTGGCTGCTCCGTGTCCTTTCCACTCGTCCCTCCTCAGTGGAATGTCCTGGGGGCTGTGACCTGCCCAGCTCTGCTCAGGAGTGGGCACAGGCTGAGCTGACCACGCTCAGACAAGAARCAAAGATGGAGAGATTTGCTGTGGAGCAAAAGGCATCAGCCAAGGCCGGGAGAACAAACTGATTTCTTGTAGCCCCTGTTCTCACCCTCCAACTTTYAAGCTCTGTAGTCCTGATCCTAACTGGGGTCTAGAATTCACTGTCCAGGAGGAGCTGGGTCTGTTAGGGGGTCCTGYCTGTTGTGAATTCAAAAAGCAAAGCTCTGGTATTTGTGATCCATCATTTTATATCAGCTGTAGAATTAAATGTRGCTCCTCATCCCAGAGCATTTGTGACCCTGCTGCTCTGGCTTGTGTCCGTGTTTCCCCTGATCCAGATGTCCCCCTGAAGGAACAGCCCTGCTGGATGTCACAGGAGCTGCCTGGTGGCTGAGCTCTGGATTTTGGAGCCTTTAGTGCACCAGCAGTGTTAAAGAGGAGAGAAAACAAGGAGCAACAGCAGATTTGCTCACTCACAAAGGAAAGCTGGGATGTTCCCAGTGCTCCCCAGTTGCTYGTGACCAGTTCCATCTGTGCTTTGTCCCCAGGATGCGGCTGCTTTGGAAGCTCACTGTGCCTACCTCACCTCGGGCACTGCCCTCGTGCTGTGCCTGCAGAGACCCAACGCTGTGAAGAAGCTGATGGATCTCCTGGGGCCAGAGGATCCCCAGCTGGCCCAAGCCCTGGACCCACGCCTCTGGAGGGCTCAGTATGGCWCCAGCACAGTCCAGAACGGATTTTATGGTAGGTTTTTGTAAAAGAATAGACCAAAGGCTCAGATATACAAATGGAAAATATGTTATGTACTGTTCCCTCGTGCTTTGGCACTACAGAGCCAGCCTTGGCAGGCAGTGAGGCCATGATTCCCTGGAAAGCTTTCCCTGTGTTCTTGGGGGCTGAGCTGAGTGTGTCTCAAGCGATGAAATACTTTCACAGAAATTATATTCCAAAAGGGTTCTTCCCTAAACAGACAGCCCTAGGTCTGTCTTTATCAGAACAGATTCCCTTTGATCTCTCTCTGCTTGGTCACTCTGTACTTGGAGCTCGGTTATTTTGTAATTGTCCCCAAGAACCCATCTGTCTTCCCTGCTTGTGTGTCCTTCCCTGATGTCTCCACAACCCATTGGCCAATTCCAAGATTTCACAAAGACTCCAAGATCCCGAGTTCCTGTGACATCTCAAAAGCTGATGGCTGGCTGGAGAGAGGGGATCCAAACCTGCTCTGGCTGAGCAAAGCAGGGAAACTCAGCTGTTTTCCACCTGGAGAGGCTTTTTCCATTTGGGACATGGGCAGGGGCACATCCTGGGAATGCTGAACCATCCCAGCTCCTCTGGCAGCAGGGAGGCACTGGGATGTTGCAGTGTGTGGGATGAAGGAWGAGAAGATGGGAAGAATCCCTGGAGAGAGCAGCCTGTGGAGAGCCCAAAGTATTGCCACAGGGAGGGAAGGATGTCATTCCAAAATTCACCAGGAATTAAGCATTSTTAGCTCCCTGCCTGTGTTTTTCTTCCAAGTACTTAAATGAATATGTAAAAATAAAATATAGAAATTAAAAATATTAAAAATATTTTTTAGAGTAATCATTTCTGTCAGCCCAGGTGAGCTGGCAGGCAGTGTGTGCCCTCAGGTCCCTGGAGAACTTTCCTGACAAGATTCAYTGAATTATTTGGCTCTTGCTGTTGTATCTTGGGCTGTGAAAGCCCTCCCTGTTTTCATCCATCTCGAGTGGGCTGCTGAGAGCTGGCAGGGAATGAAGCAGCTRCAGTCTGGGGAGGAGAACCAACCCCTTGGTTAAAGAGCCCTCTTTAATCCTGAGGACTGGAGAGATCTCTCACCATGATCCCACAGGATTTGTGGGAGTGACWGAGGAGCAGGACCTATCTACCCCCMAAAAAAGTTCAGGGCTCTTCAGCCAATTCTTTTCCATTTTCAGCCCCTGCTTCTCTTGCTCTTGATGAATGGATTATGTACCCTGATGGCCCTGAAACTCCTTGTTGTGGCTAAGAATGGGTGATGTATATCCCAAWTTTCAGATGTTTGCTACAGGTGGAGCATGCCCAGCAAAACTCAGTGAAAATATCAAGGGAAGCTGAGTCTCATTCTGGTTTTTGCTGGGAGGGAGCTCACTGTGTTRCAGAGATCCTTCTGATTCCCTTCAGAGCCCTGGGATGGGATCTGCAGTTGCTGCTGAGGTCTGGGCTGAGCACAGAGCTGACCCTGCCCAGTCCCAGTTATAGGGCTGGCTCCCAGAGCCCTCCCTGCACACATCCCAGCAGCAGGGATGCAGCTGGAGCTGACTGATGGATCTGACCCAGCTGACAGCCCTGGAACCATCTATCCCTAGGGAAAGGAGTGTTCCTGACCCTCTGCACCTCCCAGAGCTTGTCCTCCAACACAGGTGAAACATTTACCTGCAAGCCAAGCAGGAAGAGCTTTCCATGAGTAACTGGGCACTATGCAAGACCATCTTCCTTTCCTGGGAGGAATACTGAGCTTTCCTGGTTTTGCTCCAGCTGAGGAAGTGTTTCAGTTAATGCCTGAAGCAGAGCAAACTCTCACTATTTCCTCCCTAAGTGACAGGGGAAATGCAATTTAGCTGGAGTTCCAGGGAGAYTGGTGAACCAAGAAATACAGCTTTGATGCTCTAGGGCTCAGCTGCAGAGGTAACCCTGCATCCTCCCATCTCTTCTGGGGCTCAGCAAGTTGTTGTATTCTTCTTTTTCTTGCATCCAAAGAGCTCTTACAAATGCACCTTTCTCTGTCTTGCACCTCAAGCAAAGTGAGAGAAAAATGCTCATTTTGGGAGCRTTTGTGTTCTCTGTAATGCCCCAAATGACTGAAGCACAGCAGGGTTGGTGTGGAGCTGTGGGAAGGATCCAGCCCAGCTCACACCCTGGTGATTTACACAACCTCAGCATTGTAAACTGCTGCCTCAAGGGCTCTGTCCATCCAATATCCAGAGTTATGGAGCTCAGACAGGGCTGAGTGCTCTCAGGTGGGATCCTTCCAATGGGGAGCCTCCAAGGTGGTCATATTTCACAGGATATTTGTATCCCAGGAGGATGGATCTGGGCCAGCACATTGACAGTCTATCTAAACTCCAGTTAAATGGAAATAGCTTTTCCCTCTCTAATACTTTCCATCCACAAATCTCCAAACATTTGGAGTAATGCTTTATAGCACTATTGCTTTATAGGGAAATATTCWGCTGCTAAGCCTGGAGGGACCTCTCAAGTCACTGAGTTCAGTTAATTCCCTCACAGACAGCCCCATCACGTTTTCCCTTCCATAAGCACCCACCCCAGCTGGATGGATGTCACAGAGCTTTGAGGGCTAAAAATCTCCTTACATTTTCAAACTTAAATATAGCCACGTACAGTTTGTGCCCATTTGTTCCTGTGCCATTATCTGGACTTTATTTTAAGTAGCTCTTTTTACACCTCTGACCTTTCCTACTGAAGTGTTTATCAGAAATCAGATTGTTTCTCAGCTTTGGGTCGTGTTGGGTCAAAGGAGCCAAGGTCTGGTTTAACTCTTCAGATGATTCTCCACTCCTCCAGTCATCCTCATGTCATTTCTCTGACTGTTCCAGTTTCAATTCACCWCTCTTGATCAGAGGTGAACACAAAAATGTCCTTCCATCAGCAATGCCTCGTGCTAATTCTGATTTCCGTGGTCACTCAGAGTTCCCAGCGGATTTGGGACCTGCATTATTGTTACTAAGCACATTTATTTTACTAACCAGTAGCTCTTCCCTTTCAGTAAGAGCAGCCTGGTGTGATCCAGCAGTAAAGGAACAACAACAGGATTTAGAGCTGGAAGTGAAAGGTTTCACAGCCTCCCTAACACGATTCCCTCAGCTCTGCTGTTAGGAAATAGAAGAAGCCTTGTTTACATGYGGAAGCTGCTGAGTGATAGTAGGACAGAATCAAAACACCACGGAGGCAGTGGAACTATTCTAAATATAATGGTTTCAAATGTTTGCTATTACTGTACAGAACAGCTGGCCTTTAAAGCAATTACTGCAGTGAGTTGCACATCATCAATCTCTCCAAAAGATGAGTGTGAGTCTAGAGAATGTTTAATTCATGGCCTGAGAGAATCTTCTCATTGTATTTATCTCTCAGGCTCCAAATCCTATGCAATGGCTGTCCGGGATGTGAAGCTGTTTTTCCCAGAAGGGCTGTGCTGTGCCCAGTGTCAGACAGGGCAGGAGGAAGAGGTAGGAACGTGTCCTTTCCTGAGCTTTGTCCTGCTGTGGGGGAGCAGCCCTGCTATCCCGTGACTTCTCTCCCATTGTGTTTTGGATAATGCTGCTTTGGATGTGCTCTGCAGAATTTGCTCTGTCCTGGGGATGTTCTTCCCACGCTGTGCTCCCTCTATACTGACCCAGGCCCTGCAGAATTTGCTCTATCCTGGGGATGTTMTTCCCACGCTGTGCTCCCTCTGTACTGACCCAGGCAGCGCCTCAGATCTGTCTGTTCAGCAGCCTCTGCTGGAAATCTGGAATGGTCAACATTGCTTAGGAAGCAGGTCATGAGCAGGGAGARCAGCATCACTTTGACTGCTGAGGCACACTTGGGCCAGGAGCTGGTTTTTTACCAGCTTTGTATCATTCAGGGATGGAGATGAGTTGGGGGGGCTGATGACGTGAACAGGGCTGGGATATGCTCAGCCAAGGAATGGAAATGTTTGAGCCTTGCTGTGGCTCTGAGGGGATTCAGCTGAGATGGTCCAAAGAGATCAGCTCTGGAAATGGCCACAYCTGCAATGGGCTTTGGTGATGTGGGTGTGCAGCTCAATGCAGGGCACTGTGACTCTGCTAGCTCCTTCTGGGACAGCAGGGAGCTGCTACACCCTGGTGTGGTGCTGGGAACAGCTGTCAGAATCCTACAGGTCTGAGCTCCTGGCCTTGAAAAGCTGGGAGTGGAGGCCTTAGAACAATRTCTGGACATGGGACCTTGCAGAGGATGATGAGATGCTGCACTGAATTAAGGCTCAATTAAAAGGAAGAATGTTTGCAAGATATTTATTGTGTGCAGACAAGCAGGTGTTTTCTGGGCTGGCAGTCACAGATGTACAGGACAGCAACAAAAGCTTCCCAGCTTGTCTCAATCAATACCTCAGGAGTGTTATCCCTCCTCATAAGGTAATGTGCTCACATGACTGCCTYCTCCCTCCCTCCCTGCCTTACCTCCTGCAGATCTATAACCTGAAACATGACCCCATCCTCAGCCTGGCAGTTGGGAAGCAGCGCAAGATCCTGACCTGTGACCCAGGGAAACATCCCAGTGTCCCGGGCTCCGAGCAGCCAGGCAGCCCTGGTAAGGAAATGTAACTCCTCTTATGGATTGGGACTGCTATTGATTAATTGGACAGCAAGACAAACCATCTGGTGGCAGCAAGATTGGGTATTGATGTCCTTTTAGAAGGGAGAGACAGCTCTGAGCTGCAGGGAACAGCTCCAGGGGAGTGCATCCTTTAACTGTTCACCTGCCAGCACTTCAGGGCTCTAAAGCCAGAGCTGGCCACAGGGGCTGACCTTAACAGCAGCAGCAGCAGAAGCACTGGCACCACAGCTGGTGCCTGAACTCCCCCCCAGGTGTCTGACACAGCCTTGGTGCTTGGTGTCCATGAGAGCCTCCCCTGGAGAGGTGGGAGGGCAGGGCTGGGCGCTGGTGAGCCTTTCTGTTCTGTCCTGTGAGTGGATAAATATCAATCGGTGCAGGGASAGCTGCCGGCAGCGTGGCCAGAGAGCTCTCCTGAGCTGGGCTCTGGGCTCATTCAGCTCCCGCTGCTGCTGAGCAGCTGCCAGCTCCAAATGACTCCCAGCCACCGCGGCTGACTTTGCTTGGGAACGCAGCCTCAGCCAGGCTGACACTTCCCTGCCATGCAGCAGCTCCTCGGGGCCTTTGCTGCTGATTTGCCTTGATAGATGTGTGTAAACACAGCTGGTGCAGGGGCAGGGGATGGCACTGACACGGGGCTTGCTCCCACGCTGGGCTGTTGTGGATTGATCCCAAGCCTTTGTAAACAAGCAGGGACCAGGTAAAGCATCCCTGCGGTGTTCCCTGGGGAATAGAATCACTTAGAACCAGGTCATTGTCATTCCTGTAGCTCCAGTTCTGCTGTGAGGGATGTGGGCAGCTCAGAAAAATGTTCCTGTGCTACACCTGATCACGGCAGCCSTTAATCCCCAGATTGCTGTGGATGGGAGAAGAGCAGGATGAAAATGTGAYAGGATCACAGATCAGCCCTGCCTGACATGGGACTTTGGAGGGGGGCATTGGTCCCACACCAGCAGGTGCAGAAATGCAAGGAGGGGGTGGTAAAACAAATCCTCTGCCCTTGGTGGGAACACCAAATCACTTTTGTGCAGGGGGTCTCTGAAGGAGGATTTTCCCCAATGTTATTTGAAGGGGTGTTTTCCCCATCATCTCAATGAAAATGGGAAAGGAGCAGGCCTGTAGCACATGTCTGCTATGACTACATTGCTTGATTTTTAGAAGAGATTCCATAAAATAAAATAATAAAATGGCTTGTTCTGGAGAGAGYACAGGTATTCTGCAGGCTTTGCACAGCTCAGCGTCAGGAGCTAATCTCAAAATACATGCCCCTAATTTCCTGCTGCATGAGGATATCTCAGCTTTGAAGATGCCTGAGCAGAGCGAAAAGGAAAGYAGTGTACAGCCCTGATGTGTTTGTGTCTCAGGAAATGTATTTCAAAGAGTTACTGCCCTGGAAAAGCAAGTCCACGTGATCTCYGAACTGTCAGGCACGATCTCGTAAGTGCCTCCAGCAAAGCAGACACATCACTCACGTTCTGGGCTCTTCTTGGACACTAGAGGAAGCTCTTGCACACGAGGAAACCTCCTTCCAGCGAATAATTATCACAAAGCTGCTGCCTAATGGACAGACAGATTTATCATGAGGAAAATATGAAATACATTAAGCCTCGCGTATGCTGAGCAGAATTACATTTGGGATTATAAAAGCAGCTGGATTAGCAGCTTCCTCTGCTTGGAAAAAATGAAAATGGAATCGTGTCTCCTGTAGCAAACCAGCAGTTGTCCTTGTCTGACTCCTGAAATGGGGTCACTCCTGCTGCCTTGTGATCTCCAGACAGGGACACAAAGGCATGCAGCAGCTCGGGATGAGATCCCARAGCGCATCCCAACACCGCGGTGCCTCCGACTGCCACGGATGCTGCTGTGCCAGGGCAGAGCCACTGGGAGGGTCAGAGTTGCTGGGGGGAGACACCAAATGAGTGTTTTGCTCTTTTGCCACCAGGTCAGCCTTTGCTGGAGAAGCTGTGCCACCCCACCTGCCTGGTGCTGCCCGGGATRATCCTGCGGGGCTCGGAGCCGCCGCCGTACGTGGCGCTGCTGGAGGAGCTGGTGGGCAGCGGCTTGGCGGTGACCGGRGCTCGCCTGGCCGTGCTGGACTCACCCCAGGCTCTCTGCATCTCACAGCTGCTCAGCAGGGCCAAGGGCAGTGTTGCAGCAAAGGTAAGGAGCAGCTGGAGCGGGACTTTGCTTCCTTGGCACAAAAAAAGAACATTTGATGCCTGGCTCTGACGTGCTGCCCTGAGCAAACGGGCTTTGGTGGCACTGCTGCAGCACTGCCCCTGAGCCCTGGCAGCTCTGTGAGTAATGTGGGCACTGGGGGCACTTCCACAGGGTGTTCCTGCATCCCTGGGAGCCATCAATACCATCCTGTGTGAATGTGGCCCTCATGGGAACAGCCATCCAGTGTTCATTTATGGGATGTTTTATTCCAGTCACCCATCAGTGCTCTGTTCTCCATGTTCTGCTGTTGTCTCCTGTCTTGTTTCTCTATAAATACAGTTTCTATTTCCCTGTCTGTAATCACACCCCGTTACTCCTCCTCTACAACCCTTTCACTATGCCCTGAAACCCAGAGATTTCCCACCTGCAGAGCTGCCTCCAGCTCTGGGGTTCCCAGCACAGGAAGGATGTGGAGCTGCTGGAGTGACTCCAGAGGAGGCACCAGGATKATCAGAGGGATGGAGCAGCTCTGCTGGGAGGAAAGGCTGARGGAATTGGGATTGTTCAGTCGGGAGAAGAAAAGGCTTTGGGGTGACCTCATTGTGGCCTTGCAGGGCCTGAAGGAGCTACAAGAAAGATGGACAGAGAGGCAGTTTACAAGGGATGGAGGGACAGGACACAGGGAATGGCTTCCTACTGCCAGAGGGCAGGGATGGATGGGATATTGGGAAGGAATTGTTCCCTGGGAGGGCGGGCAGGCCCTGGCACAGGGTGCCCAGAGAAGCTGTGGCTGCYCCTGGATCCCTGGCAGTGYCCAAGGCCAGGYTGGACRGGGMTTGGAGCAGCCTGGGACAGTGGAAGSTGTCCCTGTCCATGGCAGGGGTGGGATGGGATGGACTTTGAGCTCCCTTCCAGCCCAAAGSAGTCTGTGGCTCTCAGAGGGTGCTGGCAGCTCGAGGTGCAGCCCAGCCTGGGCTTTGGGCACAGTTGTGCTGCTGGGCTGAGCTGACACCGCTCCACAGCAGCAGAATACCATAGACCCAGGCTGTTCCTCTTGCTGCAGGAGAAGCTCACCAGGTCAGGAGCCTTGCCTGGGCAAAGCTGGAAGGTGGAATGTGCAGGAAATGCTGTCAGCATCAGACAGTAACCAAGGGGGGATGGTAATTACAGTGGCAGTAGCRAAGCAGCAATCACCCGAGGGCTGCCAGACCACACAGAGCCCTTCACAAAACACAAACATTGGGGCTTGCAGCTCCCAGGTGTGAGTCTGGGGTGTTATCTGGAACAGGAGCAGGTAAGATCTTTCCAGGTTGTGCTGTTTTAAACTGACAGCATCCCTTTGAAGTGCATCTGGATGGAACAGCAATTACATCCCGCARCCAATTAGTGTAAACACGGCTTGCCTGTCCCCTGAGCACCCCGAGGAGCCATCCCTGTGCTCAGGGAACGTGCACAGCTCTCTAGGAAGGACARATCAGCGTGGGGGGAGCAGAGCCATCCCTCCCTGCTCCTGTGACAGATAATGGCCCTGGGCAGAGCTGGCGTGTTTCCAGCAGGATCTGCTCAGCTGAGCCAAAGGTGAACGTTGCAGCCTTTGCTTTCCCTGGCTGSAAGGGAGATGGGCTGCTGCAGCTGAGGGTTTCTGCCACAATCTCTCAATATTTACCTGGCTTGGCATTGCTGCTTCCAGCAGATGTAGGGACTCAGTAACACATCCAGCTAAGCTGCTGGTTTTCCCAGGAGAGGGGAGCAGGAATACTGCTGGGCTCTGGGGATAACAGCAGCTCTGGCACRGCACTGGCCCAGTTTGGAAGAATCTGTGGCTTTGTGGCTGCTGTCCCTCACCCACCAGCCAGGCTTGCAGATCTGTTCAAAGCTCTGTGTCTCCCTGTCTTGCAGTGCTCCCTGCTGAAGGACGGGCTGTGCCTGGTGCTGGCAGGGGACAGYGCTGTCACCTCCCTGGGCTCTCTGCTGGACAGGTAAGGGGGAGTTCCTGCTCTGGGGGGCTCCTCTCTGCTCTGTACCCTGCTGAGGGCAGCTGTCCCCCAAAGGCAGCCTGTCCTTCACATTGCCTGGTTAACGGGTCAGGCACGGGGGCAGGGGATGAGTAAGGTTGGAAAAGATCAAGTCCAGCAGCACCAGCACGTTCACCATTAAACCAGGCCCTCAGGTGCCACTTCCACATGGTTTTTTAACAATTCTACGGATGGGGACTCCACCGTGGGCCAGTGCCAGTGTCTGCCCTTCACCCTTTCCATGAAGGAATTTTCCCAATATCCAACCTAAACCTCCCCTGGCCCAGCCTGAGGCCGTTCCCTCTCCTCCTGTCCCTGTTCCCTGGAGTAGAGCCCGAGCCCCCCGGCTGCCCCCTCCTGTCAGGGAGTTGTTCAGAGCCACAAGGTCCCCCCAGAGCCTCCTTTGCTCCAGGCTGAGCCCCTTTCCCAGCTCCCTCAGCCACTCCTGGGGCTCCAGACCCTTCCCCAGCTCAGTTCCCTTCTCTGGACACGCTTCAGCCCCTCAATGTCTGTCTTCTCATGAGCAGCCCAACACCTGAGAGTGTCCCCCAGTTTCCAAGTCATGGATCCTCCACTAGGACCTTTAAATACAGAGCTGTGTTCTTTGTTGAGGCAGTGCAGTGTCCATGAGCCTTGGCAGCATGAGTACAGGGAATTCTCTGAAATAAGGACTCACATGGGGAATAGWCCTGCTGAATCAATAAAATTCCTAGGAGAAATATCTTAGCAGATTTTATGTTTGCTGTGAAAAAAAAATCAAAACAAAACCAAAAAAAAACCCAAACCTTAAAATAAACACTGGAGAGCAAAATCAAAAATTAGCCTGTTAAATAAATCACCAGAAACGCTGGCTAGAGGATGCATAAGCCCGGAAAAACAAACAGAACCCCTCTGCAGGGACTGATTAGTGAAACGGAGTGATTAGCAGGGCAATTAACCCTGTGTTCCCCAGAGGGAAGGGCTCCCTGCACGGGGCTGGTTTTTGGCAGGGGGATGTGCAGCTCTCGCATATGGCTCCTCTGGCACGGGAGCCCCAAGCCTGATTTGTGCCACATTCCAGGGGGAGCAGCTCGGCAGCCACGCCAAAAACACTGTCCTGCCTTTGGCTGGAGCCTCTGCAGGAGGGGCTGCAGTGGGACAGGAGTCAGGGATTGATTCAGGGATGCTGGAGTCTGCAGGCGCTGGGGGATCAAAGCTGAACATCCACGTTGCTGCAMTGAGGACTTCTCACACTTTGATGAAATGTTACAGGGCCACACCTGGGAGGATGAGTTGGAACAAATTTCGTTGGTAACCTTTCAAAAATGTTTTTAAGCTAATGGCAGCATTTTTTTGCTCCCATTCATCTGGAATCACACCCTARGGAGCCACATCCCAAACCTTCCACWCTGCAAGGGGARGAAWGGAGYGAGTTACCCAAGAACTTTGTGGTGAGAATTGTCCCACTCTTTCCCTGGTTTACAAGAGGAAAAAAAGTGAGCTTTGGAGAACTGGAGATAATTCTGTGAGAGGCAGTCAACATCCCCCCACTTCTTCATTTCCTCCAGACTTTCCTCATCGCAGTCAGGGGTGCTGCTTAACAGGCTCAGCTGCAGCTCAGCCCTTCCTTCCCTGTGGGCTTGATGTGTTCCCAGTGCCAAATCCTCCAGGGACACCTCGGTGCCTTCTCCTGCTCTTCACAGAGCTGAGGGGCTGAGAGAAGAGTGGGTAGGAACAGSTCCATTCTCTGCACTTTCACCCCTCACCCTGCTCTGCACCAAGGATGAACTTCTGTGCTGAACTGCAAAATACCTGTGCATGAATGATGGGGGTCAGGGGGCACTTCCAAAGGGCAGGATCCACCCCAACAGCGAGATCTACCCTTAAACAGCAGGATCCGGCCCTAAACAGCAGCATCCATCCAAAAGAGCGGTATTCACCCCAAACAGCAGGATCCACCCCAAACAGCAGGATCCACCCCAAAAGGCAGGATCCAGTCCTAAACAGGAGGATCCACCCCAAAAGGCAGGATCCACCCCAAACAGCAGGATCCACTCTGCCTCTCCCCTCAGTGCCAGAATCAGTGAACACTAAACCGTTTCAAGCCAGCTCTACAAAGAAAAAAAAAAAAAGAAAAAACACAACTCAATTTTTGCCTTGGTGATGGAAAATGCCTGTGGAAGGGAGAGGCAGCAAGGTGTGCCCGAGGGCGGGAGGAGGGAGGGCTCGGRTCCTCTGGGAGATGAGGAGCTCATGCCCTGATTGTCTCCCAAGCCACCGAACTGTTTGAAATCAGCCTGACTTCACCGGTGCCTCCCAAGGACACTTCATGCCMAGACATCTTCAATTTYAATAACACCAGGGGTTAATTACTCYTCCAGCTCCATCAGCCCTTCCTGTCGCCGATAAATCACCGGATATTTATCTCACTCTCTCTGCCAGGGCCCRGGATTCCAATACCTGCCCAGTTCCCTGCATTTTTCACTGCACTGCTGAAGCCTCACCGCGATGAAGGGATTRTTTTCCAGCCCTGGCACTCGAGTTGCAGCTGAGCCACATTTCTGCGGCTTTGTGCCACGGGGAGGGCCGTTCCCATCTGTATGGAAGGCTGGCAGTGATGTCAGAGATGGGCTGGGATAAGSAGAAATCAGGTGTTGAGAGAACAATGTGGGCTCTGCCGGTGGAGCTGCTCCTGGTCCTGAGCCTGTTAAAGCTTTCCCGAGCTAGCTCTGCCCATGGCACAGCAAGGAGAGACATTTGGGGCATTTGGGGACAGCCCCACACCCTCCTTGCCGTGGTTGTTCAGCAGCAGGGCCCACTCTGAACATCCAGGGCATTATTTGTGCACCAAAACTCACAGAGCACAGAGAAAAGGACACAAAGAATGCAGGTGTGGGCGCTAAAGCAGCCAGGATTTGGGGTGCCTGCCAAAAGTGGAGCCAAGCAGGAATCTGGGAGAGGCTGGGAGCTCATAGGGAAGGGTTTGGGAGAGCTGAGGGAGCAGGGGGGACCCGGGAGAGGGAAGTGACCCCATCCTATCCCCAGCCAAGGGACAACAGTGTGGGACTCGCCTTGCTTGTCCTGTCAGCATCCGGCTGCCTGGGTAGCTGGACAGAAAGCATCTGAATTTTCCCTGTCAGAACTTGTTTTCACAGCCCCATTTCCTGGCTGCAGGGTGGCACAGGCAAGAATTTACAGCACCACATTCAAAGCAACTCCTGGAAGGAAGGCATGCTCTGCTTTTCATGCATGACAAACCAGATTTAGCTGCCTTCWGAGGTGATGCCGATTCCACAGTGATTACTCCTTTATGGTTTCAGCATTTAAAAAGCACTTTGAGATTGTCAAGGCCTGTGTCGTGCACAGATTTAACAGCTCACCTGCTTAACTCGGCTCAGTTTGGCTGAAGCACCCCCAAAACTGAGCTGCGGCAGGAGAAAAGCAGAGTTCAGGGCAGGATTTGTGCATTCCTGCCTCTGAACGAGGTGCTGCSATCAGAACAGAAGCCAAGTGCTCCGGAGCTTAGCTGGATGTTTTTCTCTCGGGTGAAACATTCTTACCAAGTGTTAATTGCTGTTTGCAGGGAGAGATGTTATCCCTACAGGCGCTCATCCCGGGGAGCTTTGGAGGATAGAAGGTGTAGAAACTTAAAAAAAAAAAAAAAAAAAAAAAA
>NW_026623402.1:1472509-1481189 GCF_030028575.1 Malurus melanocephalus
CCCAGAGCTGTGTGCCCACATCTGTGTGCATTTCCCACTGCCCAGAGCTGTGTGCCCACATCTGTGTGCATTTCCCACTGCCCAGAGCTGTGTGCCCACATCTGTGTGCATTCCCCTTGCCCCAGAGCTGTGTGCCCACATCTGTGTGCATTCCCCTTGCCCCAGAGCTCTGTGCCCACATCTGTGTGCATTTCCCGCTATCCCAGAGCTGTGTGCCCACATTTGTGTGCATTTCCCGCTGCCCCAGAGCTCTGTGCCCACATTTGTGTGCATTTCCCGCTATCCCAGAGCTGTGTGCCCACATTTGTGTGCATTTCCCGCTATCCCAGAGCTGTGTGCCCACATCTGTGTGCATTTCCCGCTATCCCAGAGCTCTGTGCCCACATCTGTGTGCATTTCCCGCTATCCCAGAGCTGTGTGCCCACATCTGTGAGCATTTCCCGCTATCCCAGAGCTGTGTGCCCACATCTGTGTGCATTTCCCACTTGTCCCAGAGCTGTGTGCCCACATCTGTGAGCATTTCCTGCTGCCCAGAGCTGTGTGCCCACATCTGTGTGCATTTCCCACTTGTCCCAGAGCTGTGTGCCCACATCTGTGTGCATTTCCCACTGTCCCAGAGCTGTGTGCCCACATCTGTGTGCATTTCCTGCTACCCCAGAGCTCTGTGCCCACATCTCTGTGCATTCCCCGCTGCCCCAGAGCCCCCACTGTGCAGCTGGTCAGGGCTGTTTGGGGAAGGTTTGTGTTCAAACAGTGCAAAGCCATTTACACAAAGCTTTGTCAGACCCGGGGTTTAGCTGTGTCAAGAGGAGCAGCTGAGCTCCGGTGGCTGGAGCTGCTGGCACGGAGCTCAGAGCTGCCCAGAGCTGGGTCACCTCCCTCCCTCCCAGCTGCCATGGCAAACTAACCCTGCTTCCATTTCTCTGTGCCCCCAGTGCCTGCTGGCAGAACCAGTCTGTCCTGGACACTGCAGAGCATCTCCTTTATCCCCAGAACGAGAATCAGGCAAGTAGAGCTGTTTGTGGTACAGTTATGTGATCTTTATGCCCCTGTGATGAAGGAAACTTGTCAGTGGTGGTTGGAATTTTAAAGAAAATGGKAAATTTATGAGTCAGAGGTGGTGACAGCCCCGAGCTTTGGGTTAGGCTGAGAGTCCAGAACGTGATGGGACCAAAATCCTGTCAAACTGCCCCCACATTACAGTGRGGACACTGTAAAAAATTTGATTTTGAATCAAAATATTTCAAGGAGATATTGATAAAAGTCCTATATTTTCTGTAGAAATTCTGTTGCTTTTTGTGAGAAATCAACATTGAGAAAAATATCACAGAATCGTGGAATGGAATCATGRAATGGTTTGGGTTGAGAGGAACCTTGAAGCCCATCCAGTGCCACCCCTGCCATGGCAGGGACACCTTCCACTGTCCCAGGCTGCTCCAAGCCCTGTCCAGCCTGGCCTTGGACACTGCCAGGGATCCAGGGGCAGCCACAGCTTCTCTGGGCACCCTGTGCCAGGGCCTCCCCACCCTCACAGGGARGGATTTCAAATATCTGTGATATTTGTCAAAAATTAGTGACAGGAAATGTCCATTCAGGACTAAGGCCAAGCTGGCACATGTCCTGTGTTCTGAAAGTTCCGTTTCAGAAGCCCAAATCCGAGTGGAAGGGGAGGAATGAAGCCATTAGCCATTCCAGGGATGGTCTAGCTGAACATTTTCTCAGCAATTCATCCCAAGAAAGGAAACACTGAGCTCCAGACATGTGGGCAGCTAATGGGAATAAACTGCATAAATACATTCAAAATTCTAGCTGTAATCATCAAAGCTGCGTTCAAAACAAATGAGAGGTTTGGATGGAGGGGGCAGAACCCGAGGAGTTGGGATCAGGAGATGTGAAGTCGTGGTGGAGGCGTCCCTGCCCAGGGCAGGGGGTGGGATGAGATGAGCTTTAAGGTCCCTCCCAACCCAAACCATTCTGTGATTCTGGGATGAAAGGACCGTGCAGAGTCAGAAATGGTAGCAARTGGACAAACCWCTCCTCTGGATCCCTTTTTCATCCCAATAAAAGCCCAGCAGGAGAGTGAGATGTGTTTGTAACCTCATCTAACACATCAGAGCTGCTGCCTTCAGCACCAGCGCTCTAAGGATTGAGCTTTAAAAGGCACAGAGCCCTCTTTGAAGCGTCCRTTCCTCCTTCAAACAGGGACAAAACTACCCCAAGTTCCCCCGAGAGGTTGAGCCGCCGTTCCCGGCGCTCCCCAAGGCGCGGTGGCATTGCCGGCGCTGCAGTGCCCGGGCGGCTCTGCGGAGCTGCAGGGCTGTCACAGCCCAGCGCTGCCTGCTGCCAGGGTGCCAGGCTGTTGCCAAGGAATGTGACAGGGCAGCAAGTCCAGGCTGTCTCCTGATTTGCTTTGAAAGGACATTACATCTCTGCGCCTGACATAAAATCCCTTCTGCTCGCCGGCGCCGGGGAACGAGCCTATCAGGGAGAGGCTTAGAGGGCTTTTTGTGCTGGAGAGGAGGAAAAGCAAATATGCTCAGCCCTTCTCCCTGCTCCTGGCAGCTTGGGACGTGCAATCCAATCCCTCTGGAAGCAGGGGCTGCTCGCAGGAGCTCCGAGTTTGGAGCAGGAGCGCAGTCCTGGGACAGCAGCGCGTCCCATCGGGGGCGCAAACAGCGCTGCTCCTGTTGGTTTTGCAAAGGCCTTTTCCTCTCAAGTTCAGGGTGGGCTCAGGAATCAGAGGAGATCTGAGGAGCRAACGCACCGGGGAATCTGTTCCTCCAAGGATGGCCCCAGGAATGATGTGYGAGCTCTGATCTCCCGCTAATGAGTTTGTGAAATGTCAGCCAGGCTTTGCAGGGCAGAGCTAATGAGCGACAACGCGGTACCAGGCGAAGTTCAGGGGGTTAAACGAACGTGGCTTTCAAATCCTCGTGGTCTCGAGCAGGGCTGCAGCCTTTCCGGGGGGAGTGGGGCCATGGGAGTGAAATGGAATATCATCCTCGCTCCCAGGGAGATTTGRGATTAGGCAATAGGATGAGAAATCAGCTTTCCAAATGTTGCAGCGCTGACATCTGTGCCTGGGCTGGGYATCTGCCTGCTCCTGCTGCATTCCTTCCCCTGCCCGGGGTGCAAGGCCTGCCTTAGGAGCAGACAAATGCCGGCTTTGGGAGCTCCTGTTCTCCTCAGGAACTCTGCAAAGGGCACCCTCAGCACAGCTCACAGCTGGAAGGGACACAGCCACGGTTTGTTGGTGTCGCCATTCAGGGCTGCTGAACTTCCCATGGGAGTGTCCCACATGTCCCTGCAGCTGGTCCATGCCCAAACTGGGATGTCCCAGTGATCAGGGAATGGTCAGGTAATGCTGTGCTCAGCCTGGGGACTGTGGGATGTCCTGGGGCTGGGCACAGACCTGCAGCTGGGACTGTGGCTGTGAGGACGAGGTGGTCCCTCGGTGCCATCACTGACCTGCCACCATCAGCCATCAGCACAGGGGGTGACACAGTCTCTGTCCCTCAGCAAGAGCCCCCGGGGAGCAGCCCAACCTCCCCTGGCAGCGCTGATCCCTCTGCTCTGCCTGGAGCCACCGCGGCTGCTCCGGCATCCCCCTCCCTGCCGGGAAGGGGCAGAGCAGCACAGGGAAAACACCTCCCAGCCCCTGCTGGCATCATCCTCTGCCCCTCAGCAGCAGGCAGGAGGGCTGRAGTCCCAAAAAAGAGGCTAAAAAGCTGTGAGGAAAGGCGGGGCTGGCAGGAGGACCCGGGTCTGTGGGGGTGGGCGGCAGCACAGCCTCCCCAGTGCTTTGGGGCCGTGGTGCTCATTGGTACAGTCAGCACTGCAGGGCTGCAGCCCTTGGCACCACATCGGCCTCCCCAGCTTGGAAAGAGCCGTGCCAGGRCTGCTCCAGGGCTGGGCTGGGAAGGACAGGCAGAGCAGCTCGGGAGGGAGGAGGTTTCCCACTCAGCACCTCATTCCTTGGAAGGAAAACTCCTGAGCASCACAGTGAGCAGTGTCCCCTGCTGTGGGACACTCAGAGCCACTCAGTGCTGGGATTCACCCAGCCTGGAAACAGCCTCTGCACGAGAAACCTGCCTCTGGAAAGGAGTTCTTTTGCCACGCACAGAACTCACAGCTCTCCCCCAACCCTTTCCTTGTTTCCTCCCCAGGCCCAGGAGCTGCTCTGCTGCCTTTTTGACTCCCTGACATCAGAGAGCCTCCACCGAATCGAATCCCAGGACTACTAGCAGAGGTGGGCAAGGCCCCCAGGCAGCCTTGGATGCCACTGTGGAGATGGACACACGGACAGTCCCAGCTCYAGGAGCACTCGTGTTCAGAATTAAAACACAAAGTCTGARGTGTGGCGTTGGCATCAGTCAGAGMAATGAKAGTGGTGGAACAAGCCTCAGCACCCCAAAACAAACCTCTCTGAACCGTATCCATCCTTCCCATCCAGAGACAATCTTCCTGTGTCCATGGAGCGAGGTTTGGAGCATTCCTCTGGCTGGGAAAAGCTCGGGAAGCACATTCAGGGGCAGGTGTTCAGTGCTGGATGCCCCTYGGGTGCCTGGGGCTCCACCTCCCCCACCCTCAAAGGCTGCTTGGAGAGAGACTCTGCTTGCTGCTGCTCCTGTGCCCTTTGAAGCARAGACAAACCCACAGCAAACGAAATGGAAACAGGCAGAGGGAACAGTCCCTGCAGGGTTCAGTGTCCCTGGCAGAGCTGCTCAATGAGATTAAAAGCTGGACAGCTCAATGCTCACCTGCCCCTGCTCCAGCAGCCTCCTGCCCCGAGCCAGCTCCCCTCCTGGGCACACGGCCCTGCCTCCCCTCCCTCCTCCTGCAGCAGCTGCTCATTCTACTCTGCTCCTTTCTGGGAGCCCTGAGCAAAGGAAGCTGGTGTTAATAGAAAGGTCCTCAGCCTTCCTGGCACCCACTGGGGTCCTTTTCCTTTGGGAAAGACTTTTCTCAGCCCAGGAGGCCTCCTGTTACCACCTGCCCTGCCAAGGCAAAGACTCAGATTGASACTCTGCTCTGGTGTGGCCTTGAGTCCTGGGGCAGTTATTCTGATATTCTCACAATATCAGAAGGATCTAAAGCTGGAGAGTGTCCAAAGGAGGGACATGAGGATGGACAAGGAGCTGAGGAGCAGCTGAGGGCAGTGCGTTTGTTCAGCTGGAGAAACTGAAGAGCAGAGCTCAGTGGGGGCTGCAGCTCCTCCTGAGGGGCAGCTCCAACCTCTGCTCTCTGTGACAGGGACAGGACCAGGGAAYGGCTGGAGCTGTGCCAGRGCAGGGTCAGGCTGGAGATCAGGGAAAGGTTCTTCTGTCCCCAGAGGGTGCTGGCACTGCCCAGGCTCCCCAGGGAATGGTCCCRRCCCCGAGGCTGCCACAGCTCCAGGAGCGTTTGGACAGCGCTRCCAGRGATGCACAGGGTGGGATTGTTGGGGGGTCTGKGCAGGGMCAGGGGYTGGATCCATGATCYCTGTGGGTCCCTTCCCACTCAGGACATTCTGTCACTCTGTGCCTCCAGCCATGGCAGAGGTGGCAGGGACAGTCCCTGTGAGTGTCCCAGGGCTGGGGACAGAGCCATGTGCAGCTYCCTGGCCAGCCCAGCCCAAGAACCCCTTCTGTGCATGGCCTGGGGTGATCCTGCTTATTCCCAGCTCCCACAAACTATGGGAAGGCAACACCTCTGAGGTCTGTCCCCTTGCAGACGGGGCTGGAAGTGCCCAGTGAGTCCCAAAGCTGCTGGAGGTCTGGCCCTGCAAGCTCGGCTTCCTCAGCAGTCCCATTCCTAGCACAGCCCCTGCCCTCCTCTGAGCCACCTCAGAGCAGCCAAATCCGATTGTCACAGCCAGCTGGGTGTGGGGGGACACAGAYTGTGACCTGTCCTGACCTCACACAGCATTGCAGGGTCAGAATCACACAATCCCAGAYTGYTTTGGGCTGGAAGGAGCCTTAAAACCCATCCAGTGCCACCCCTGCCATGGGCAGGGACACCTTCCACTGTCCCAGGCTGCTCCAAATCCCATCCARCCTTGGAAGGYTCTCCCAGCCTCCACTCCCCAGCGCTGTTCTGCCTGCATGGGCTGTTGGAGCTTTGTGGTAAAAACATCTCCAGGACCCAGCATCTCCAGGAAGGAGCTGGGGAGGGAAGCAGCAGCTGGCTTGGTCCCTGGGGAGGATGAGGTCCTGGGAGTCAGCGTGTGAGGAGCCTGCTCTGCTCCTGCAGCTAAGTAGGCCATTTCCTGCACTCCAGGCGCATTTCTGTCATGCTTGTAAGCCCTGCACGGCTCTGAAACAAATGAAAATTAAAAGGATCCACCCCCAGCACTCGGGGAATTTGCACTRGAAAAGGAATGGAATAAAGGCAGCAGCTGAGGGAGCAGCCCTGCACGTGAGGAAGGGGCACGCAGGGCCAGCGGCAGCCCTGACCCAGCCAGCCTGGTGGCACGAGGGTCACAGAGCCCTGTCMCTGTCACCTGGGCCCTCAGAGCTGTGATTGGGATCACAGGGAGCTGRACATCATGAGGGGATGCTCTGGTGAATGCCAGCAACAACCTGGGTAGGTGACATCCCACTGGGACACCCCCAGCCCATCTGGGCTCGGCAGGAGTGCTCCCAGGAGTTGAGACAATGACTCTTAATTCAGAGAATTTATTCATAAAATCAGAGAATTATGAATGGTTTGGATTAAAAGGATCTTAAAGCTCATCCCATCCCACCCCCTGCCATGGGCAGGGACACCTTCCACTGTCCCAGGCTGCTCCAAGCCCTGTCCAACCTGGCCTTGGACACTGCCAGGGATCCAGGGGCAGCCACAGCTTCTCTGGGCACCCTGTGCCAGGGYCTCCCCACCCTCTGAGTAAAGATTGATTCAGTGTAACAAACCAGGGCCTGGCACCAAACACATCCCATTTCCCAACCCTTCCAGACATCCCCGTGCTGAGGCTTGAGCCCTGTGAGCCTYCACCCACAGCAGGCAAAGCCCTGTGCCTCAGTTTCCCCTCTAGGAAGCGGAGGTGGCAGCTCTGTTGTGTCCCCCAGGCACAGCAGCATCATCCCAAAATYGGGATATCTCAGAGCAAGGATCTCCTGCCCTGCTCCCAATCCCTATTTGAAAGCCCAGCTCATTAATCCCAGCGTAACGAACGCGCACACCCCACGCAGAGCAGGGGAAAGCATCATCCTCTGCTATTTCCAAAATGCCAGCATTCCAGAAATAACGCTGCCAGCCTTTCCTCCTGGAGAATACCCCACTTGTCTCGGGAGAAGTGACAACCAGGAGCACCACGACCCACCGGGAATCCATCCCGTCACCCGGCTCCGTCAACGGGAGCTGCAGCTCTCATCTCACACTGCTTTTCCCTGGAAACTGCCACAAGGCAGCCAGGATTAGCTAATCAGAGCTGAGGAGCAAATTAATGATTGAAAGAACTAGGAGAAAGGCAGATTTGAGCCGAGATTGCCAGCTTTGCAGCTGGCTCCTACTTGCAAACAATTCATTTAGATTATGAAAGCAAGGAATTGAGTACAAAACCCCCTAGATTGTTTGCTTCCTGGAGAAAGAAAAGAAAAGAAATGGAATTTAGATTAAAAATTATGCAGAATAGTATTAATTCCCCACCCTCTTGTGCCTCCCCTCTTGCTGGAAAACCACAGCTAATCAGAATTTGGCATTGTTCTGCTGCCAGTGTCAGAGCTGCCTCAATGGAGGACAGATAAAATACAGGAGGTGGCATTTGCTGTTAACCCCTTAGGGTCCTGCCACAGGGGAAACGGGAGCACAGTGCCTGATGCCGATATCCCATATTTCCAGCCGGATCAGCTGCCTTTAGGGACGGGTGTTGGGGTGCAGAGCAGCTCCCCACACCCTCCMCAGCTCCTGCTGTGCCCTGGGGTGGGCACTTTGTGTTTATCCACACACCTCAGGCTCTCAGGTGAGCCCTTTGCTCCTCCTCAGGAAGGATTGGTGTCCCCAGSGATCTGCAGGTGCCTCACTCGAGCTGAAGCCTTGTAGCTCCTCTGTGCCAAGGCCAGGTTTAACTGATTCCCCACCAGGCCTGGAATTGCTGCCTGGCTGTCCCCAGCAGCAGTGGGACACTGTCACCCAGCCAGGTGACCCCAGGACCATGTCAGTCCCCTATCAGCCCAAGCAGGGCAGGTGCCCTCCTGGCAGTGCCCTTCTCTGGTGGCCCTGGCCCAAAGTCACCACCCAGGCAGTGCCAGGGGCACAGGGTGACAGTCCTGCTGACCCCTTCAGCCCCCAGTGTGGACACATCAACTGCTCAGCCCTTCCAGCCTGGCCAAACTGAYCCTTCCACCCCAAAAACCAGACTGTGCTCCTGCCTCGCTGAGCACTGGGAATGCTCCTTGTGCCCCCTTGGACCCGCCAGCCTGGAAATCACTGCAGAGCCAATAGGATTTGCTGCCCTCCCAGCAAACTGCTCTGGAAATTTCATCTCCCAAGGCCCACAGCTGGCTCAGGAAGCAGCAGGAGTTGRTGGACCTGCTGGAGCTGTCCTTGGATCATCCATGCTCACCAAACTCGATAATCCTGTGCCGCACACCTCCCATGCACACAAATATTTGCCTTGGCCTGCCTGACAGAGCCAAAATCCACTGCTGTTGGATCTCCAGAGAGAGCTCCGAGCCCCTTCCAGGGCCTAAAGGGGCTCCAG
>NW_026623402.1:1483039-1484433 GCF_030028575.1 Malurus melanocephalus
TATTTGAGCCTCAGGGGCTCTGCTGGGCTGCTCTGCTGGGTGAAAACACGGATCTTCCCCCTCGAGTGTCCCACTTGCCAATTTGTGTCAYGTTGGCCATTTTCTGGCCATCGGGAGCCTCCTGAGATCTTTGTGAGCTTTCAAAGATGGTTTTGAAGATGAAAACGTGTGTCCAGCAAGATCACCAAGATGCTGCAGGTGGTCAAGATCCTCAGGTGGCTCTAATGGACCAGTTTGGTGGCTCCAGCAAGGGCACAAAGAGGAACGGGCAGGGACTGATCCCAGGGAGTTCCACCTGAGCAGGGAATCATTAGGGGTGGAAAAGATCYTCAAGATGAGCGAGTCCAACCTCTGACCATTCCCACCAAACCATCAACGCGAGGAAGAACTTCCTCCCTGGGCAGTGGCAGAGCACCCAGGCTGCCCAGAGAGGCTGCAGAGTCTCCTTCCCTGGAGATACCCAAGAGCCACCTGGACACAGCCCTGAGTGATGTGTTTGGGGATCTGCTGGAGCAGATGAGAGTCAGTGGTCCCTTTCCAGCTGAATTGCTCTGGAATTCCAGGACCTGATGTCCTGGCTGACCTCCCCAGCACTGAAACCTGGGAGACTTCAAGTGACAGAGGGAAGGAGGGAGCAGGGTGGGGTGGAGGGGCTGTCCCTGYTCCTCTGCCTCAGCTGGACATTGTCCCCCAGCCTGGACACTGGGACTGCTTTTGGCCTGTGGCCCAAGGGGCTCGTGGGGCTCTGGAGCCCTCAATACCCCCAGCTGCAATGCCATGCCCTGAGTGGGGACTTTGGGTCACCACCCCCCATCGTGGGGCTCCTCCTTGGCAGAGCTSTGGCAGAAGATCCTGGGCTGGTGGTGGCTGATTCTCTGTCCCAGCAGTGACCAGTGAACGCCTCCCTGAGGGCTGTGGGGCAGCAGGAACACCAAGATCCCGAGAACGGTGGGAGAGCTGGGCAGTGACTTGGAGCCGGCAGCCTCATCCTACACAGAGGTCACCCTGCTGTCCCAGACCTGTCCTTCCCCCACATCCAGCCTCTTGGGAAGCCTGGGAGCCAGGACGGTGTTCAGCTCCTGACAGACAATCCTGGGCTGCTCCAGCCCTGCTGCCAGCCCTGGGCTCCTGCAGAGCTGCTCATCCCCCACAGGGAAATATCCACAAATGTGGGTGTGACTGAGGGGCTGTGGAGCAAAGCAAACACCTCGAGAAGCTCCTGACCCCTAAACCACCACAGTCTGTCCATCCTGAGCTGCTGAGCTCCCCCACAGCCACAGCCAGGCTGGATGTCAAGCTCACAGCCAGGCTCAGTGTCCAGCCCACAGCCAGGCTCAGTGTCCAGCCCACAGCCAGGCTCAGTGTCCAGCCCACAGCCAGGCTCAGTGTCCAGC
>NW_026623402.1:1485882-1514769 GCF_030028575.1 Malurus melanocephalus
CCTTGCTTCCCTGTGGCTCCTGACCCTGCTCCAGCCCCAGGGGAACCCAGGGGTCCCAAATTCCTCTGCCTGCCTTGGTGCCAGGCCCGGGCAGGGGGAAGCACCTGTGAACCCCCATGTGAGGCAGTGCCCCAGGCTCCCCTGCGGCATTTCCCCTAAAGTTTCCWTCCCCTGCGGTGTCTGCAGGCCTACAAGGTGATTAACATCCCCTCTAAGCATGTTCCAGCCGTGTTCTGGATGCCTTTAAGCCCCCGGGGTGTTACACGTGGCTTACAAGTTGGGCTCCATTAGCRYTCRGTTCGCTGTTTATTAAAGCCTCGATTAATCTTGTATTAATGCTCTTCAAATGCGACTTTTGTGGAGGTGCAGCAGCCTCTGAGAYRGAAGCTAAGCTTCTCCCCAGCCCYGTGCCACTGCTGTCAGCGAGGAATTAGCTGGGAATCTCTCCAGGCTCAGAGCTGAGGGGCTGGGAGGCTGCAGAGAGTGGGAGAATGCYCCAGTTAATGTGGGGTAACACCAGYCCAGAGACAGYCCTGGCTCTGCTGCCCCCAAATCTGGGCCAAATRGGGGAGCAGGGTCCATGACCTGGGAGCCCACTGCCCACCCTGTGCCCCCCAGGGAAGACAGGAGGGTTTGGGGGCAGCCTGGAGGATGCTCTGCTTGCTGGGACCCTGCAAATCCAGAGCAGTTGGAAGGGTTGGCAATGGGAAGATCCATGTCTGAAAAGCAGAAGCCTCTCCTRCCCCTGCCCCGGCAGCCGTGCGGCCTTGGGAGGGCTGAGGAGGGAGGGCTGGATCAGGAGGAGCCCGGCCCAGCCCTCGGGGCCGGCGGGAACAGCAGCTGGGGCTCCTCGGTGGGCTTGGGCTGCTGCCTGTGCCAGAGCCAGAGCCACGGGCGGCCGAGGCGCTGATGGGATGGAGGAGAGCTCCCATCCCTGCCGAGCCGGGATGCTGCAGTTGTCATGGCAACGTGGGAGGCCTGCGAGCYGGATCCCATAACCCACCCCTTTGGGGGATGGGGGGCGTGCAGGGTGCCCTCAGCCCTTGCACCTCCCCGCACCCCAAAATCGCCATCAACCCACTCCTCCCTTCAGCTAAAAGATCCTGCTGAAAACACCGCCTTTTCCACGGGGGGAAAACACCTTTGGGATGAAAAAACCGTGTCCAAACACTCTGTGAGGAGCACCGGGCCGAGCGGGAGATGCCGGCAGAGATTCCTGCGGCAGCTCCTGCTTACCTGTGCCCGTGAGCAGAGATGCCCCGGCTGGAGCAGCCGACACCCGGCAGGGTCCGGCCGTGAGCTGCTCCCCGTGGGATGCTCCCAGGGCTGTGCCTGGGGGCTGGGGCAGATTGGGGCGGGCTGCGGCCGGGGGTGCAGCCAGTCCTGCTCTCCCCCTTCCCAAAGGTGGCTGGATCGGCACACAAGGTCACCTCTCCCTCCTGCCACCGGCCGCGGCCCCGCTGAGCCCTCCCCCGTGGCCCCGGCTGGATTTTTCGCCACCTCGGGACACTTTGTGCTGTCTCCAGCAGCTCATCCCCGCCGGGGCCCTCGGCCGCTGCCAGCCCTTGACTGACATATGTCCATCATCCCTGGCAGCTGGAACCGCAGACAGCAGAGGGTCCCCGCGGGAAGGACGGGCAGGGACGAGCCCGAGCCGCGTCCCSTCCGTGGGAGCTGCCACCAGAAAGAGCATCGCGGTGCCCCCGCGCCCGCTCCCGCATTGCTGCCCGGTACCGCTGGGGCTCCGGGTGGCACATGAGTCACACTTCCTCCCAACGCCCCTTCCAGCGCCGTGCCGCCGCTATTTTTGGAAATTCTGGAAAGCGGATCAGCCCCGAGAAGCGCGGTTCGTGGATGCTCCCCACGCCGGGTTGGCGTCCCACCGCGTCCCCGAGCGGGGCTGGGGATCCCCCGGCAGCCCGGACCCTGCGCTGCCCGCCCCGTTCGGGATGCGTGGGAGCTCCTTCCTCATCCCACGGCCCCTCCTGAGTCAGCAGGGAGCTGAAGCACCGTCCTAGCGGCAAAATATTACCTTTTAAAGGACTTGTTYGGGATTGGGGTGGGACTTTGTGCAGTGCCAGCTTGGCGTTGATCGCTGTGCTCCCAACACAGCGGATCATTCCCAAGTTATTTTTACTCCCAACCCCCAGTGTTTTAGCTGGGGCTGCAGAGCTTCGCAAAGTGTCTCTGAGGAAAACCGGGCACCATCCGGCTCCGGAATCGAGGGGTGGGTGAAATCCGAGATGGGATCAGCAGCTGAGTGTCACAGCCAGGCCTTCCTGGCCTCCCACTTCGGAAGGATCTGGTTTTACGGGATGCTGCACCTACACCCACACCATTCCACACCTGCCACCCCATCCCTCTTCCCTCCCGTCCTCCGGGATCGGTCTAAACCGAGGATTATTTTCCTTTCAGAGCAGTGSTTGTGCTGCTTATCCTTGGCTCAGGCAGTGCCCAAGATCAGCGGCCGTGACCCCCGAATGTCCAGCCAAACCCGGGAGCAAACTCGGAGGGGACACAGGGAGCGGGTGGCTTTGCCAGGCATGTGACACCTTTGCCGTGCAGATGGTGGCTCGGCAACCTTCAGCCGCGTTTTTTGGGGCCCAAGCTTTTGCCTGGAGAGCTCGTGCCCTGCCGGCGCTGGCGGGCTCGCAGCATCCCGACCTTGCCGGGATAAAATTAGCCCCGTTTCATTTCGGATTAAAGGCGGCTCCGCTGGAGCCGCGCGAGCGCTTCGGCTCGGAGACGTCAAACGGCAGCGTTCCCTTTTTTTGTCTGCATCGGGGAGGGGAGGGTCCTGCCAGCCAGCGCCTGGTGACAATGACATTGATTTCCTAGACCTCTCGGCGTGGCCAAATCTGTATTTTTAGCTGGGGAAGAGAAAAATACGCATCACGTGTCAGAGCAACGCTTTCCTGGTGGGAGGGAAGRAGCCGGGAGCCAGCGCTGCTGGAGCAGGGGATGAAGGGGACTCGCTGCCCTGTCCCCGGWGCGGGGCTGGGGATGCACCGAGGAACCGCTGCTGCCCTCCCCGGGCTCCACTCCGGGCACTGCCCCCGGCCCTGCCCCACACAGCCCCGGCCAGAGGCCCCTGAGCCTCCTGCAATGGGGGCACGGKGGACCCCACTCCCCAGGGATCCCGCCCATCCCCTGCGCATCCCCCGGGGCCGTTTATCTTCCGGGGCAGACGCTGCCTTCATCTCTGCTTCCCTGCCACCGCCTCCTCCTCCTCCTCGCTCTCCCCCACCCTGTTCTCATTTCCCCAAGAAGACTTTAATGAAATCTGCCCTTAATTAAATCCACATTCATTTGCATAATTACCAGGAAATTGAAATTAGCCTGCAGACGTGGCTGGAATACACTCGGCATCAGGCAGCCCCGGTGGTTGGGAGGGGGCTGCACCGAGGGCCACCGGGTGCCCCCCACCCATGGGTGCTGCCCACCTGCCCCACGGTGCTGCTCCCCATAGCCCTTCCCTCCCTTCCCAAGGTGACAGGGTGAAAGTGGAGGGACAGCCACTCCCGAGGCCACGGCAGGGCAGAGGCCGTGCCCTCCACCCCCGCACAAGCAGCATCACATTTCCTTCATTTAATAAAAAAAAAAGTCTTCACCGCCATTGAGAAATTTTTTGTTGCTTTTATAACTATGTATTTTGTCATTTTTTATGGTTTCAGTTGTGTTTTTTTTTTAAATCATTTTCAACAGTGACAAACTGAGGTAACGTCTGTGACACTACAGCCTCTCCTATGGGAAGAAGGTCCGAAACCCGACAGCTGAGGGAACTGGAAATAAAAACCCGACAACCTACGGACACAGCGACCTCGACGGGGACAGAAATCACACCTGGCACCCCCTGGGACACACCCCGGGGAGGTGCCACCGAGCCCTCCCGGAGAGGTGCCACCGAGCCCTCCCGGGGCGGCCGGGATCCCTTATCTACATTATTGCACGAAAGATCGAGGACATCGAGGGACCTAAGGCAAGAAGGAGTAAAACCGGTGCCTAGCTCTCTACTCGGGGCAATGCTACGTCTAACGCCGGGCCCGGGGGGTGCCGGGGGCGGGGGCGCGGCGGGGGCGGGGGCGGCCCCTGCTCTGTAAACTGCTGCTGCTGCTGCTGCTGGAAAGCGTTATAGCCCTTAGTGGGGGATTGGGGCGCCGCGGCGGCTCCGCGGCACCCGCCCCGTGGGAGGGAAGCCCGAACCGCAGCAGGGTGCTCCTGCCTTGGGGTGCCCCCACAGCCTCCCCACGCCGGCGGTGGGGCGAGCCCCCGCTCCGCTGGGTGCCCAGATCGGGGAGGGACGGTGTGACCTCCACAGGAGCGCGTCACTAAGGGRACACCGGCGGCTGCTGCCACCGCACCCCGCCTCGCTGCAGCCAGCCCCGGCGGGGTCTACCCCGCTGCCTCTTCCCTGCCAGCCCCGGGGGAGGGTGACAGGTTTGGGGAAGGGGTGACAGCAAGGAGGGGTGATGGGGACAGCACGGGCAAATGGGCGAGCCCGCGGGAGGCCACTGGGACCCCGTCCCCTGCTGCCGGGGTGTGCGGGCCGGCCTGGGTGCGCCGCCGCCGCCTCCTCCAGTCCCTGGGTACGAAGAGTCTGCACAGGGGACACGGGGACACCAGCACGGCCAGCCCGGCCCCGGGCACCCGCCGCTCCGGCCAGGGGGACCCATCCCCACCCCTCGGCGGGGCACGGGGACCGGGGCTGCCGGCGGCGGTGGCTGGGACACACAAGGACACACAGACAGGGACACTTGCTACATCGATGGCTGCCAGCGCCTCCCATGGCAGGGAGGCAGCCGGGGCTGCCGGGGGTCCGGGGCTGCCGGTGACCCCCCCGGTTCCCCATCACCAGCCCGGAGCCCATCTCCCCACCCCGTCCCGGTCCCAGCAACGGGGCAGGGACCAATGGAAGAGGGCAAATCACCACCCACCCCAACCTCCCCAAAGGCCTCCTCCACGGTGCAGGGTCATCGGCCTTTCCACTCCCCACACAAGGGTCAAGCACAGGGTGGGGGCAGAGCCAGTGGGTCACTCGCTACCCACTGCCCCCTGACTCTTCCTCTCCGTGCTGGAGGAGCCCTCCCCGTGCCACCCTGGGGCAGCCTCAGAGGGGGCAGCACAGCCTTGGCAGGGCCGTGGGTGTCCCCATCCACCCGGGCAGTGAGCGGTGCCCTCGGCCAAGCTCCGGCCACCGGCCTCGCCCAGGCGGGACAGAGGGATCGGCATCCTCAGCTCTACGGAGCACAACCAGTTCTGTCCTTTTCCTCTTCGATTGTGTTTCTTTTCCTTTTTGTTTGCTTTGGGAGACCCAGAGCCCGGTCCTGGCTGGTGCCACCACCACGCTGAGCTCCCCAATCCCTGTCCCTGGGCGGGGGGACGGGGCGGGTCGTGCGGCCGTCACACGCAGATCTCTATTGCTGTGGCCAGGACCATCTGCCCCTTGCCCTTGTCCTGCCGTCCGTCTGTCCTGCTCGCCGTGCCCGGGGCGGCCGCGCCAGGCTCAGGGCCRCGCGTTCCGCTCCCCTCGGTCAGGACGGTCCTCTTGAGCGGGGCGGGGGTGCAGGAGCCRGCGGCCTCGTGGCAGTGGGGGCCGGCCGGGAGCTTGTCCCTGGCGTGCTTGCGGGAGCGGTAGGAGGGCCGGCACCGCACCTCGGCCATGAGGTCRCACTTGATGAAGTAGAAAACCTCCTTGACGGGGCAGCGCTTCTCGGGGTCGAGGGCCAGCAGACGCTGGAACATGCGCAGGGCGCCGTCCGTGAAGCGCCGCCACTGCGAGGGCAGCCCCGCCAGCCGCCCCTTCTGCCACCGCACAAACTCCTCGAAGAAGGCGTCGGACGCCACCGCCGCCTCCCAGGGGAAGTTCCCGGTGAGGACGCAGAAGATGAGCACCCCGAAAGCCCAGACGTCGATGCTGGTGTCCACGGCGAAGCCCTCGGCCCGGCCGGCCTGGCACACCTCGGGCGCCGTGTAGGGGATGGTGCCGCTGATGCGCTTGACCCGGCAGCCCACCTTGCGGGTCATGCCGAAGTCGGCCAGTTTGACGCGGCGGCAGTCGCGGTCGAAGAGCAGCACRTTCTCCGGTTTGATGTCCCGGTGCACCAGGCTCTTGCTGTGCATGTAGTCGAGGGCCAGGCCCAGCTGCTGCACGCAGCGCTTCACCAGCTCCTCGGGGAGCCCCACCTGCGCAGGGGACACGGCGTCACTCAGCTGTCACCGAGCSCATGGGGCCTCACCCACCCAGGGACACACACCTCTGTGCCTCTGGTGTCACGGGGCTATATCTGGGTGCTCTGAGGCAGGGCCTGCTGGTGACTTCTGGGCCACCCAGGGAATAGGTGGTGGGTCTTAGGATGGTTTGGGTTGGAAGGGACCTGAAGCATCATCCCGTTCCACCCCCTGCCCCTGACAGAGACACCTTGCACTATCCCAGGGTGCTCCAAGCCCTGTCCAACCTGGCCTTGAACACTTCCAGGAATGGGGCAGCCACAGCTTCCCCRKGGGAAGGGTGATGGGTCCCAGGCCAACCCAGGGGCAGGTGATGGACCTTGAGTCACCCGGGGGTGGGTGATGGGTCCCACACTTGCCTGTAGGTGCCCGTGGCCAGGCCCAGCCCAGACAGAACTGCCCAGTCCCACACCCGCAGCCTTTCCCACAGGGGCACCAAGCACAGGGCAGCTTTGCTCAGCACCCCCTGAGCCCCCACAATCCCCCGAGGTTGCCGAGGCTCAGTGGTCCCACCTGCGGGGGGATGATGTCRAAGAGGTCCCCACCAGGGGCGTACTCCTGAGCGAAGACGTAGCAGTCCTCGGTCTCGAAGACCACGTCAAAGACCTTGATGATGAAGGGGCTGGAGGAGAGCGTGTTGGTGATGCTGAACTCCCGCAGGAAGTTCTTCAGCTTCGTCTTGCTCTTGTTGACGAATTTCAGGGCCATCTTGGTGCCTGCAGAAGGCAGSGGACAGGGGTGAGCCCTCGGCTGGGACACACCAGGTCACCCCACTCCGGACACGTGCCCACCGCTCTCACCTGTGCTTTTGTGGGACACCAGGTCCACCTTGCCGTAGGTGCCCTTGCCGAGCTCGCGGATGAGGTCATAGTGCTTGGTGATGTCGGTGCCCGAGAGCGTGCGGATGGCCAGCGACTGCATGTCCTCGGTGATGAGGGGCACCCCGCAGCAGCCCAGCTTGCGCGACGGCTCCTGCTCAATCGAGCCCGCGCTCATGGTTGCGCTGCAAGGCACGGGTGGCACTGCTTCCGTGGGGCTGCAGAGCCATCGTGTCCCATCCCATCCATCCTGTCCTATTCCATCGTGTCCTGTCCCATCCCGTCCTATCCCACCCCATCCCATCCCATCCCATCCCATCCCATCCCATCCCATCCCATCCCATCCCATCCTCAGAGCTGCAGCCACAGCTCCTTGCAAAGCAAGACTGGGCTGCAAGGGCGGTGCTGAGCAGCCACCACTGAGTGCCACCCCTCGGTCCCCAGAGGCCTCCAACTCAATGGCTCTGGAGGGGATGCTCCAGGCTCTGCAGGGGGTTACAACCTTGGGRATGTTTGGGGACAAAGGAGGGCTCTGGGCATGGCAGAGACAGCAGGGTAGGGATGTGGAAACACACACAGGGACACACATGGGGTGACACACAGGAGACACCCACAAGGACACATTTCCTTGGGTCTGGTGTGTTCACAGCCACTGTGCAGGACAGCAGCTGAGGCACTTTGGGGGTTCCCACTGCTGCTGAGGTCCCCAGAGGAACCCCAAGAGCCAACTCTGTCCCCTTCACCACCAAAGCACCCTCCAGAGCTGAGCCTCACTGCAGCCAGGGGTGCTCCAGAGCAGAACCAGGGCCAGGCCACAGGAACCAAGTGGGACACAATGGCTCTGCAGCAAATCCCACCCCCAAATCCCACTGGTCATCCATCAGCACCAAATCTTGATAGGTGACATCCCATACCACCAGGTATCAGACAGTCTGATGGGGAAAATCACAGAATCCCAGAGTGGATTGGGCTGGAAGGGACCCTAAAGATCATCCCATTCCACTCCCTACCATGGCAGGGACACCTTCCACTGTCCCAGGCTGCTCCAAGCCCCAATGTCCAGCCTGGCCTTGGGCACTGCCAGGGATCCAGGGGCAGCCACAGCTTCTCTGGGCACCCTGTGCCAGGGCCTCCCCACCCTCCCAGGGAACAATTCCTTCCCAATATCCCATCCATCCCTGCCCTCTGRCASTGGGAAGCCATTCCCCTTGTCCTCTCATTCCAGGCCCTTGTCCCCAGTCCGTCTCCAGTTTTTCTGCAGCCCCTTTGTGCCCTGSAAGAGGCTCTGATCTCTCCCCAGAGAGCTCTCTCTCTTCTCTTTTCCAGGCTGAACAATCCAAACTCTCTCTGCTTTTCCGCATAACAGGAGTGTTCCATCCTAGCCATCATCTTTGTGGCCTCCTCTGCACTTGCTCCAACAGATCCTCATCCTTTGTGCTGGGGACCAACAGCTGGAGGCAGAACCCAGGTGGGATCTCACCAAAGCAGAGCAGAGGGCAGCAGCACACRGACATCAGCACCGACATTCCTCACTCCCGACAAACCAGGGATGGTTTCCTCCTCCCTCTGACCATTCCCACAAGAAGATCCAAGCTTGGAGTCACCCACCACAGCTCCACAGCAGTGAAACCACCCCAGCATCTCCTCTGATGTCTTCAGGGCACTGCCTCACCCTCCATCACCYCGGGAGCACAGAGCCCGGGCAGCCRGAGGGCACTCGGTGGCCRCARGAGGATGAGGATGGACAGAGAKAGCCCAGGGGTGCCCACGGGCTGAGCCCCACGCAGGAGCTGGGACAGCCACCCCAAATGGTGCCAGACACCCCACAAAGCACCCACAGCACCCCACGGTCAGGATCACACACAAGGATCCTCCCAGCCCCTTCCCAACAAGGCTGAGCCGGATCTCCAACTTCTCCCTCCTTCCTTCCCCGCACCCTGCTGCCTGTCATCCCAAACCAAAGCTCAGCTTCTTCACTTATTATAGTTATATTTTTTCCCTGGGAAGTTGGGGAAAAAATAGAAAAGGAACTTCAACATCATGATGTTCCAAAAATGTAACAGTTTGACTCATAAGATCTCCGAAGCAGCTCATCTCCATAGTGTTTCATTGGCCCCCTGGCAGAGGAGCACCATCTCAGCGTCTGGGTGCTGGAGGTGGAGGTGGATCAGCAGCAGCAGCTCGCTGGAGGCAGGACTGAGAACAGCCCCCGGCATCCTGCACGAAGGATTCCGGCTACGCTTGGATTTACGATGGCGCTCATCAATGTCCCTTAATTAAGCGGCGTYGAAATGCAATTATTCAAGCCAGGAAGGTTGGGTTTGAGGAAAAACCCTGCTGGTTGGATGGGAGAGAGGAGAGGCAGGACTGGCGGCTTGTGGAAGTGCTCTTCAAGTCAAGGGCTGCTTGCTCTTCCCCTKGGCTCAGCCTGTTGGGGTTTCCAGGTGTCTCCTTCCCCAGCAGCCACCGAGGAGCATCCACGGGGAGCAGGGATCCCGGTCCCGTGCTGCAGCGTGGCTGGCACCGGGATGTGCTGGGATCCTGCCGCAGCGCCGCCGGCACGGCCAGCTCCGAGCGACAGCCCCGCTCCGCACGGCCAACGGGAACACGGAGCCGTCACCGATCCCGGGAGGAGCCAAACAGCAACGGGGACCAAAATACCGACGCGCAAGGCCGAGGGAAGCGTAAACGCAGAAGTTTTCATTAAAAATTGAAAGGCTTTTGAAAACATGTTGGGTTTGATGTGAGCAGCCAAGCGGGGCGGCAGCGGGAGGTGACGAGAGCTCGGTTCTGGCTCCGTGCGCTCCCAGGGACAGCAGGGATGGGGGAATAGCGGGACACGGAGGGATGGCRGTGCCAGCATGGCAGGTGATGCCACCAGCCTGGCACGGCCAGGGTTGGGGTCCCGTCCTTCTGCAGCCAGGTCAGCCACACCGAGGACCTCATGTGCGGCCACGCGCGTGATCGGGTCACACCAGAGCCAAATGAGGTCTTTTCCCGGCACCCCAGCTCCTCTTCCGCCCCAAAACCCTGCAAGAGGAGCCAGCACCGCGCCCGAAGGAAGCCAAAGCCACCCAATGCAGCTCGGCTGTTGCAGGTGCTCCTGAAGGAGCTTTCCCGAGCAGGCAGGAGGATGCGCATCCCGGCTGAGTCCTGGCAAACCCCCCGCGGCTCAAGATCCCGGGCATGACAAAGAAGCAGCGATGCTGCTGCCACGTGGCCCCGGGACCTGCCGCTCGCCACAGGCGGTTCCTGCCGTCATCTCCGCATCCTGAGCCATTTCTCCTACTATTCAGACTAAAATTGTTCCGTGTTTAAGCTTCAGCACCGTTTATCTCATTGAGTGAGGAGGATAATCCACCCACCTCTTCCTTGCTCCCTGGCAGGTATTTATAGGCAGCCGCTCGTCTCCCGTCGGCAGCTGCCGCTCCTCTCCCCGAACCTCCCGGCTCCAGCCCCAGCACCGCGGAGCACATCCCGGGAGCACATTATCCCATATCCAGAGCCCAGCATCCTGCCAGGAGCCGAGGCTGGCACGCACGGACAATCCTGCCCCAGYGCTGTTCCCTGCCGGGGAATGCTCTGCCCTGCTCCGCATCCCGCTCCGCCGCACGCCCAGCCCCGGGCGCATCGGCTCTGCCGATAACTAATTGCAAACTCATTAAGAGCTCATTGAGAAGAGCAGAGGCCGCCGGGGAGAGTTGCCCCAGGCTCCCGCAGAGAAGCCTGCTGGAGCAGCGGCTGCTTGGAAATTAAGAGGGAAAGGGGGAAAAAAATCCCTCTGGCCACATAAGAGTCTGACAGAAAAACAACCGGTTATTGAGGGAGGTTCCAGGGAAAGGGTTTGGGCTGAGCCTGATTCAGGGTTRGAACCCTGGCCAGGGGCTGGGACTCGCACCGTGGGCTGCTCCGGGGCAAGGAATCGGGAAGACAAAGGGAAAATCTACTCGGGGCAGGGGTTCTGCAAGACCCATATTCCTCTTTAGAGAGGGGAGAAATGAGAAATGCAGCAATGGGATGGGCACAGACCCACGCTGCTCTGTCCCTTCACTTGGCAGAGCTTTGATTTCCCCTTCGCTGTCCCCAAACCCTCAGTTACGAGCAGGTAACACTGACTCCCACTCATCCATCAGGACGGAATTCCCTCACTCCGCACCCCACCCAGCTCCCAAACCTCCACTATTTCCCCTAAACAATACACTGAGCCAGCAAAGTCACGCCCTGGGCCTTGCCAGAGCCATCCCCACTCCCAGGTCTCGCCATGCCAGCACCACCCTGGTGTCCCTGGGACGAGGGGCCGGCGGTGTTTCGGCCGTGTCCCTCGTGGAGCCACTGCCTCCCAGCGCCTCGCTCCATTTCCAGCCCCTGCCACCTCCATTTCTGCCTGACCCTGTTCCAGGGACATCCTCTCCTCTCCTCCATGCCGCTGGGACCCGCACCCCAGATATGAGCTGCGCTTCCCGGGGGCTGTGGCACGCTGGAGCCCAGGGAGGGCTCACAAAGGCACCTTGGCCTAACGAGGACAACGTGGCTGTGGGGGCAGGACTGRGATCTCACCGGGGCTCAGAGCCACCGGTGCCCACCACAGCTGGGCAGTCTCCAGCCAGGCTGGCTGCCACCTCCCAAAGCAGCAAAACATGCACAGGGAAAGGGTTCCTGCACCCACGTGCCACCCCAGGGTCAGCCAAAGCCACTCAGGACAAGCCAGCTGTGTCCGGGAAGTGGCTGGTCACACATGGCACGGGGACATCGGCTGGTGGCAGCGGTTTGGGGACAGCCCCTCCACCAGATCCTGCAGCCCAGGAGGAGCAGCCACCCCAAAGAGGCCACGGATGGGGCCACATCTCCAGGTCCAGCTGGCTCCATAGCAGTGGGGCAGTGCTGGGKAACACTGCAGCACCACCTACACCTTTGGGACCAGCACCAAACCTCCACYGGAGCACCCACAGCAGCCAGGACTCCCCAGTGCCCCGAGCTTAGGACCRAACTGGCACCAAATTCCAAATTATCCAGCAATTCTCATACCAGCTCCTTGCCTAGACCAGCGCAGCCTGCTCAGCACCAGGATTGTCTTCAGCAAAGCCAGTGGGTGCCCAGCCAGGCGCCGGGTCCCGGCTGGCAGGAGCTGCTCTCCCACTGCAGATGTTCCAGCTGCAGGGCAGGGTCAGGCCCCRTCACACCCATCCAGAGTGTCCCCCGCTGCAGGAACCATCTCCCATCCTGGCCATCAGTCTGTCTGTGACAAGWTTCCTCAGCCTTCGGTCCCAGGATTCGAGTTCCGCAGAAAAATTTGGGAAGAGCAAACCAAGCGGTGCCAGGACTCTCTCCTCCGACAGCTCCCGGGGAGCCGCGGCTCCTCCTTCCTGCCCGTGCCCTCGGCGCCGCTGTTCCGGAGCTGCCAGCAGGATTCTCCCTGCCCTCATCCACACCGGGCTGTCTCCGTCCATCGGCCCCAATGACAGGACCTTGGCTGCCTTTCAGCGTTCCGACCTCCCGGGATTTTGCTGCCGGGCGGGATGGCTTCGTTAGGACCTCAGCTCTTCCAGCCTGCAGCTCCTCCCGCCTTCGCCGCCAGCACCGGGGATTTATGATTACTTCATTGTTTGATTGGTTTCATCAGCCTGTCATCATCTCCCTCCCAAAACTCTTCCGCCAGCGCCGGCAGCACCGCACGGTCGGGATCTGCAAAGACAAACGCCCCGAGCGGCACCTGCCCGACCCCGCGGYGGGGCCAGCCGGCCCTCGGCCCCGCTCGCTCCTGGGGACAGCAGGGACACGTCCCTCTGCCACAAAAACAGCTCTSACTCCACTCCAAGGGGCTTCACAGCCTCTGAGTGCCCCGTGCAGGCTGGGCAGCGCCCCCACTCAGCCTTGGCTTCCGCCGCCGGGAAGGAGGGTGGGAGCCGTGGTCCCCTCCCGCAGCGCCCCGGGCAAAGCACGGTGACCCGGTGACACCGGGCGGGTCGGGGGCTCTGACCTTTGCCTCCCCATGGGGCAGCACCCCGATGCCGGGTCCGGGACAGAGGGGTGCCGAGGCCGGGACACTCTGTCCCCGGTCCCCGCGCTGTGGCGGGGCTCCCGGCTGGCGTCGCCCGCCCGCGGCCACGGCGGCAGCGAGGCCGGACCTGGAGGAAAGTGGGTCACGCTCCCYCTTCCCCGCTGCAGCCGGGGAGAGGCCGGGGTGGGATGGACGCCGGCCCTGTGCCCGCGCCCGCGGCCTGGGGACAGCAGGGGAGGTGAAAGGGGACTTGGGGGAGGAGATGAGGGGACACAAAGAGACGGGAGGGGACGCGATGAAGGGACGCGAGGGGAGACGAGAGGAGATGACAAGGGGAGCATGGGGAGATGACGAGGGGACAAGAGAGGACACAATGAGGAGACACAATGAGGGGAGGCGAGGGAAGATGATGAACGGGGCATGAGGGGAGATGACGAGAGGACATGAGGGGACAGGAGGGGAGGTAATAGGGAAGACAGGAAGCTGATGAGGGAAGACAAGGCGAGGTGAGGGAACGTGAGGGAAAACAAGGGGAGATGAGATGGGGAGGTGATGAGGGGACACGAGGGGACATAATGAGGGGACACCAGGGGACACGGCCTGAGCTGCCCCCGAGGCCGCCTCTCCCTGCTCTCCCCTTCCCCCGTTCTCAGCTGTCTTCCAGCTCAGCGCACCCTTCCACACCCCCAAACCCACCAGGAGCCCCYGGGGAGCGGCCCCGCGGCCCCAGCTCCGCTCGGTGTCACTCACGCCCCTCCGTCCCCGTCCCTCACCCTCGCCCCCCCCCCGCCGTACCGGGGCCGCCCGGGACGCAGGTGCCACCGGCCGCAGGAGGGACTCGGGGCCGGAGGGGCGACCGATCCCGGGGACAGCGCCCGCACGGCGAGGTGCCCACCCTGCTCCATTCATCCCGGAGCGCCGGTTGTACCGGGATTGGGTTTGTCCCCTCCCCGCGCCGTGCGGGCAAACAAAGGGCGGCCTCGGTACCGGGCGGGCGGCGCCCCCCGCACCCCCATCCGCGCACCCCCATCCCCATATTCCCATCCCCGCACCCCCGTGTCCGCTCCCATCCCCGCACGGCCGCCTTACCGGAGGGGCGAGCCGCCGCCGCGCCCCGTCCCCGGCGGGAGAGGAGCCGCCGCCGCCGCCGCGCTCCGCCCGCCCCGCCGGGCTCCTCATGCCGCGGCTCCGCCGCCGCCGCCGGAGGAGCGGAGCGGAGCGGAGCGGAGGGAGCGGAGCGCGGCGCCCCCCGCAGCCCCCGCCCAGCGCCGCGCTCCGCCCGCACCGGCACCGGCACCGCCCCGGGGAGGGAGCGCGGAGCGGGAGGAGCGGCAGGAGCGGGAGGCGCGGGGGGGCTCCGCCGCCGGCCCCGGGGGGATGGGGGGATGCGGAACGAGCGATGCGGGATGCGGGGCGCTGTTTGTCCCCGCCCCTCCGATGTAGCCKGGGGGAGTCAGTGCGGGAGCAGCCCAGGAAAGGGGGGTCGGGGCTGAGCTGCCCCCTCCCCGCCGGTAGCGCGGGTTCGGCTCGGAACARACCACGGCGCTGGGGACAATGGGGATGCGAACGGGGCTCTGCAGGGGCAGGCTTAATACCCTACCGGCCGCGACGACCCCGACAGTCCAAGCTCGGAGCGTCTGGGGGTCACCAGCAGCAGCACGGTGCCACCGGAGTGCCCGAGCACAGGAACGCATCCCGCTGCCTGCTGCTTCCCTGAGCCCGGCTGTCCTTGAGCCCTCTGAAACTCTGTTCCCTCTCCATTGGCACAGGTGATGCCCCCGTGGTGCGGGTGGTGCCCACCCTGAGTCACAGGATGGTTTGGGTTGGAAGGGACCTTCAGAATCATCCCGTTCCACCCCTGCCATGGGCAGGGATACCTTCTACTATCCCAGACTGCTCCAATCCCCGTCCAACCTGGCCTTGGACACTGCCAGGGATCCAGGGGCWGCCACAGCTTCTCTGGGCACCYTGTGGCAYTGAGGGACAGGTGATGCCCACCACGCCACAGGCAGCCCCCTGAAGCGCCACTCCTCAATAAAAGCAGTGCAGGACACGTGGCTTTCCCCGTGTGCTCCGGGATGGTGGGAACATTCCCTCCAAGCCAGGGAATACCGGAAGAGGCAGGGGCGTTGTGGGGGCTTCCCTTCAGGCACCTTAAATTCGGCAACACTTGCAGCAAGCGGTGCCAGAGCTGGGCACCAGGAGCTCCCGGGCRCCTCCAGCCKGGGGGACAGTGACAGCTCTCCCGGAGGGTCCCGAGGGGTGGGCACCGTGCTCCTCCTTGGCGCATCCCTGGGCACATCTCGTCTTCCTGGATTTCCTTCCGTGCCCACCAAGGCCAAGCAGGGGCGTTTAACACAGGCCGGGATTTGCTTTGGGGCTTCCTTRTCTGTCAGCTGGGTGCCGGGTCCCTTCGCTCCCGCGATGCCACTTGAAAGGGACCCACGGCCATGGGGCTGTCCCACCCTCCGCGGGGACAATGGACTGTTCCCACACTCCAGCTGCGCCCGCTCCGCTGGCACCGGGGCCGTCCCGCTGCTCCCTGAGGCCCCAAAAGCCGGAGAGGGCCGGGAGCCATCGGCACTGACTCACTGGTGGCTCTGCGCTCGCGCTGAGGATGCAGAGCAATTAAGTCTTTTCATGAATGACTTTAAGGCAAGAGGCTGAATCACACTCCGACTCTCCGCTTTAATCCGTGCCGGCATCGCCTGTGCTGCCGTCACYCTCTCCCCGCTGCTCACGGGGCACCGCCAGCCCCGGCCGGGGCACGGGAGGGACGGCTGCGGCTCCGAGGCCGGTCCCCTCAATCGCCCCCCGCTCGCCGCTTCCTGCCACAGCTCCCGGCTCCTCCGGCCGGGATGCTCCGAGTGTGGGTGATCCCCCTCGGGATGGAGGGGGAAAGGCACGGGAGGAGAAATGCCGGAGCAGTGACCCAGCCAGGGTGCGCTGGGTGCGGGCTGAGGTGCTCGAAGCGGCTGCTGTGGGGCTGGGACAGGGGGGGCACCGGGCAGGAGAGCATCTCAGGAGTGAAGGTGCGGGAAAGGGGAAAATTCTGGGAGATGGGCAGAGCCAGGTGCTCCCTGTGCCACCGCAGCAGCGGGACCCGGGCCAGGGGGAGCCACAGCCGCCTCCCCGGGCCGCTGGGGATGGGGTGGGACCAGCGTCGCCCCTTCCCGAGGCCCCTCTCCCGCCGTGTCCCCTGCCTGTCCTTGCCGTGCCATCCTGGCTCCCGCAGCCTCCGCTCCGAGCGGCTCCTCGGAGCTCTCTGTCAACTCTCTCCCTATTTATAGCTCGGGGCTGTTTCTAGGTCAGGCGGGAGGTGCCGGTGCCCGGGGAGATAGCCCACGGACCACTGGGGGCTGCAGGGATGGTGTCACACGCCCCACACATGGGTCATCTCCCAGTGTCACCGTCCTRGTGCTCGAGGACAGGGCCCTGCTGTGCCCTGGGTACAGAGGGGCTGAGCTGGCAGTGGGATCAGCTGGACCTGGCAGGGCTTTGTGGGATTCCTTGGGACTCTGTGAGGCTTGGCAGGGCTTTGAAGGGCTCTGTGGGATTCCATGGGGCTCTGTGGGGTTCTGAGGAGCTCCTTGGGACTCATCAGGGCTCTGTGGGTCTTTCTGGGGCTCAGCAGCTCTTCATGGGTCTTTGTAGGGCCCAGCAGGGCTCTGAAAGATTTCATGGGGCTCTGTGAGCTCCGTGGGCTCCGTGGGTCTCTGTGGGGCTCTGTGGGGCTCCGTGAGGCTCGGCAGGGCTGTGTGGAGCTCAGCAGGGCTCCTTGAGGTTCTGTGAGACTCCACATTGCTCTGTAGGACTCCGTGGGGCTCCTCAGAGCTTGCCAGGTCTCCATGAGGCTCCATGCAACTCCGGGGGGTTCTGTGGGGCTCCATGGGGCTCGTCAGATCCCTGTGGGGCAGTCCAGCCCCTCGGCAGCACGTGGGTCACACACACACTGAGCCATAGTAACATCGGTTGTACCAGTGAGCGCTGGCACAGGCATCGTGGTCTTCAAAGCACTCCCAGAATATTAATAACTAATTAAGATTAACGAGATGAAAGGAGCCAGATCAAACATGTTTATCAGCTCGTGCAATCCCAAACCGTGCGAGGAGCCCCCGCCTCCCCGAGGGACCACGAGTGCCCCYGGGATTTGTGCCGGAAAGGGAATATCCGGCTGGTGCCATGGGATGMGCTCGGACAGGGTGGGCGGCAGCAAATGACCTGCAAAGCCCAAAATATTCCCAGCGYGCCTCATCCCCTCGGAACTCGGCGRGAAGGTCGCTTGTCCCTTTGGCATCGCTGGGGCAGAGCGGGAGCCGAGGGGCTGAGCCCCCCGAKGCCGCGGGCCGGGGTCCCAGGGCCGCCCGCGGCTGTCACGCCTCTGTGACAGGAGCCAAAGCTGCCGGGGATGCTGCGGGGATGCTGGGAAGGAGCAGCGGAGGGAGCGAGGGAGGGAGGGAAGGAGGGAGCGGAGCACGCCGGGAGCCGCGGCACGGGCGGAGGGGACCCGCTCACCCCGGGGGCTCCGGAGTGTCCCCCCTGCGGGGCCAGCAACCCCCGCCCCCTGCCCGCCCGGCTCCACCGTGCCCCGTGTCCCCTCGGTCCGTGGGGACAGCGCCCATGGCCGGGGTTCCCAGGGCAAAGGGGAATAGTGGGAGCTGGTTCCCGGAGGGGTGGGAAGGGGGGCTCAGAGCACCCCAGCTCGGTGTCCCCGTGTTGCCATCGCAGGCGGTGACAGGCGGGAGGAGATTCCCAGCGGCCGCTCTCAAGGTCAGGGCGGGGACACGGCCCAGGAGCCGAGGGACAGCCCCGCCGGGGGTGGGCACACGCCGAGCCCCCAGCAAGCCTCGGGTGCTGCCCACGGCCCGGAGCCCCCGACCCCGTCCCGTGCTCCYGGGGGGCTGGCACGGAGCGAACAGCCGGGCGGGGGCACCGCGCCCTGAGGGTTGGATCCCCAGGCACGGGCGGGGGCAGGACCGGCCGCATTTGGGATTTCGGGGACGGCGCTGACCCCGGAGCACAGCGAGGGCTGTTCCGCTGCTGGGATGAAAGGGGACGGGACACGGTTCTTTGGGATGGGCTGCTTGGGATGAGAAGCAGAACGGGTTTGTTCGGGACKAGGGAGGGACTGAACTGGGGGYACTGGGAGAGCCGCGGGGGCCGCCCTGGCACCCCGGTACCCCGGTACCCCAACAGCGCCCGGCACCGCCCGCCCGCCGCCTCCGCTCGCTGCCCGTTCTCCTGGCACCATCTAGAGGCTGCGGGGACGGGCACGGGGGGAAAGACACGGGGACGGGGACAGGGGGACAGACACGGGGGGACAGACACGGGGGATGGAAATGGGGACAAGGGGACAGACACGGGGGGATGGGGACGGGGACAGAAACAGGGAGACAGGGAAATAGACACGGGGGGAGACACACGGTGGGACGGGCATGGGGAGATGGGGACGGGGGGACAGGAGGACAGACACAGGGAGAAAGAGGTGCAAGGATAGACACGGGATTGACACGGGGGGCCAGACACAGGAGACAGAGGCTGGGATGGGCACAGGGGACTGACATGCAAGGACAGATGCAGGGGGACAGACATGGGGGACAGACATGCTGCCACAGCACCCAGGCGTGGGGCCCACGTGCTGGCACAGGTGACAGGAGCAGGGCCGAGCACGTGGGCGGTGACAGAGCAGGGAGCGCCTCAGACGGCACCTCCTGTCACCCCAGGGAGCCCACCCCAGCGGGGCTGTGCTGGAGGTGAGAGGCGATGGCTGCTGTGTCCCCATGGGATGGAGACAGACTCAGGGACAAGCTGGTGACAGCTAAGGGGGTGTTCAGAGAGGGACCCTCTCCAGCGCAGCCCACCAGAGGCAGGGCAGGACGGGGAGAAGCCTCTGGGCACAAGCCATGGGTGTCCAACCCTCCCCATCCCCTCGTGCAGGGAGGGGTCATGCCCGTGACCACCAGGCAGGGTCCTGGGCCACCACAGTGCCCTGTGTGCTCCCTCCCTGGCTGAGAATGCCAAACTGTCGCCACCTGTGGTCTGACACAGCCCGGATGCCACTGCTCATCCCCAACCGCGGCTTGGGCTATGGGACAGGAGTCCTGGGAACCCTGTGCACCCCTCCAGCCAGCAGCACCCCCACCCAGGCCCCTCTCGATCCCTGGTACCCCTGTTCCCTCCAGCTGGGTAGTGGCTCACAGCAACTGAGGCTCCAAAAACTCATGATTTACACCCAAACAAATTCTACAGCTTCCTGCACTCCGGGAGGAAGGACAGCCTGCCTGGACTGATGCCGCTGATGGCCCTGAGACCCCCCAAGCCTCGCTGGGCACAGGCAGTGCCCGGGGGGGTCCTGGCTGGAGCAGGCTCCGGGGCTGGCAACGTGGGACAGGAGCGGCAGTGGCTCAGCGCCACGGAGGAGCAGTTGGGCACAACATGTGCCAGCATTCACACCTCGCATCCCCGCCGGCTGCCCGGCTAATTCCGGCTCCGGCTCATTCCCCTTGGCTGCCGCTCAGCAGCGCCTACCGAGAGGAGATTTCGGGGAAGGGGGAGGCGAGCGCCGGTGCTGCTGCCGAGAAGGGACGGGCCCAGCGGAGCCTCGTGGGTTTCTTTGTGGACCCCGCAACTGCACCGTCCCCCCGGTCCCAACCAAGCAAGGGAGGAGCAGAGACCGCCCAGGGACACTGCTCAGGTGAGCGAGGTGGGAGGGATGCTCTGGGATGGGTCTGGGATGGATCCGGGATGGGTCTGGGATAGCTCCGGGAGGCCGTGGTTACACACACTGCTGCCCACAGCCCCACTGCTCCCCTGGGCACAGCAGCACCGCTCAGCTGGCACGGCACGGCACGGCACGGCACCGCTCAGCTGGCACGGCACGGCACGGCACGGCACGGGATGCCCAGCGGTCTCCCTGGAGAGCTGCTGCCGGGGAAGCACATCCCGGCCGGACACACGTGCTCTGCGCAGCACCGGGCTCTGGGCTCCTCCGGCCCGGAGAGGATGCGCCCGCTCCGAAGGAAACTTTGGCACAGCCCGGGCAGGCACTGCCCCCAGGCCGGCCCGGTGCCCTTCTCCCGTGCCGTGCCCTGCCGTGGGCTCATGGCGTGTCCCCACAGCGCCGTGTCCCCAGCAGGGCTGTCCCGGGCCGCGGCACTGACCTGTGCAGGTGCAGGGGCTGCAGCTCCTCTTTCTGGAAGCAGACGAAGCAGAAGGAATCCATCGCTCAGGGCCGGTGGCCACCGCGCCCGGCCGACGGGGACCGCAGGGCGGGCAGCGCCGGAGGGCTGTTGGCATCTTCCTCGCCGGTGCCGGCGGTGGCCGGAGGCTCACGCTGGCCCTCCCGGGGCCATGGTGTYGGGGAGYCCGTCACACGGCCGGGCTGAGCGCCGGGACCGGCCGCTTCCCGGGCGCGGAGGCAGCTCCGGGCCGTGCAGTGTCCCGCGTCGCCCTCGCTGCGGGGCCGGTGATGCCCGGTGCCACCCCGGCACCCATCGCGCTGCCCGGCCGGCGGCACTGCCGGTGCTCAGGGGGTGCGAGCGGGGACCTGGGACGGCATCACCCCGCCAGGGGTCCGGCAGGGTGGGCCGAGGCACCGGCCGAACCCCGCGGGGCTTCAGGGGCCGCGGGAAGCGGCTGCCCCGTGGCACCGGACGGAGCCCGTGTCGCTGTGGGGAAGGTGTCCCCKGCAGCAGGTGGGGTCCGGCAGGGTCTGAAAGGATCCAGCTAGGTCTGGAACGCTCTGGAAGGGTYCGGCAGCCCGACACACCGACGGAGGGGGAAAGTTGTGCCGTCGTGGAGCGGCGGCTCCGCGGGGCTCGTCTCACCGGCGGAGCAGCCGCTCGCTCTGACAGCTAAAGCAGCGTGCGAGTATTAATAGCTCCCGACTCCCGCGGCGAGGCTGGAAGTTAACCCCTCCAATGCCGCCTGCCCGGGCTCCAGCCGCCCTCTCCCGGTGCCGGCTGCTGCCTCGGGGCTCGCCAGCACCGACTGAGACCGGGCGARCTCAGCCCGCCCGGCCGGGGCACCGCGGGTCACCGAGGAGCCCGTGCTCTGTGCCCCAGGGCTCTGCCCGGCATCCCCAGGCTCTGGGCAGCCCTTGGCCCGGGGGACGTGACACAATCGGGGTCAATCCCTCAGTCCGGGGGGCCGTGGATGCCCTGTGCCTGCTGATGGTGGAGAAGGTGGCCTGGGAGCCATCCTGGGAGCCATCCTGGGAGCCGTTCTGGGGGCTGTGTCCCACTGCACGGGCACGGCAGGACAGGGACAGCACAGGAGCACCATGGTGCTGTGGGAGGGGTGTCCCTGCCCCACAGCAGTGTCCCTGCCCTACAGCAATGTCCCAGCCCCAAAAATGGCACCTTTCCCCCATGATGGCCCCGAAAGGGACCAYTGCTGCAGGCAATGTCCAGCTGCTCCAGGGGAATACACCAGGCCATGCTGGATCAGCAGTCCCCAAACTCACATGGCCCTGACATGTCACTGTTCCACTTCCACTGGGACTGTCCCCCACTCAACACCTGTCCCCAGGTCCCTGGGACCGAACCCTGGTCCCTCCCACCCCCAGGGACAGGAGCAAAAGCCGTGTCCTTGGGAAGGGGCAGTGGGAGGACATGGAGAGGAGAGGCTTCCCCAGCCTGGCCTGGGGCTTYGTCATCTGTGCCCTGAATTATTCAGCGAGTGGCTCTGCCTGCGGCGTCTGCTCCAGCCACACCCCTGCTAATGGCAAAAATCGATGGCTTTTTAATTCCTCCTGGCCAGAAAGCTCCTGGCTCTGCTGTTCTGGGTCCTGTTCCCCAGGAGAGTCTGGAGAGTTCATCCCAATTTTATCTCACAGAATCTTGGAATCTCAGAATGGTTTAGGTTGGAAGGGACCCTAAAGATCATCCCATTCCACCCCCTACCATGGCAGGGACACCTTCCACTATCCCAGGCTGCTCCAAGCTCCAATGTCCAGCCTGGCCTTGGGCACTGCCAGGGATCCAGGGGCAGCCACAGCTTCTCTGGGCACCCTGTGCCAGGGCCTCCCCACCCTCCCAGGGAACAATTCCTTCCCAATATCCCATCCATCCCTGCCCTCTGGCAGTGGGAAGCCATTCCCTGTGTCCTGTCCCTCCATCCCTTGTCCCCAGTCCCTCTCCAGCTCTCCTGGAGCCCCTTTAGGCCCTGGAAGGGGCTCTGAGCTCTCCCTGGAGCCTTCTCCTCTCCAGGTGAGCACCCCCAGCTCTCCCAGCCTGGCTGTGCCGGATGTTTGCAGGGATCCTGCTCCATGTGGGTCCTTGGGAGCTGGGAGAAGTTCCGACATCCCACAGGCACCACTCTGAGGGAATCCATGGGATCAGAGGGGTCCCACYATCCCATCCGACCCCAAATCCCCAGGTCCTCTGGTGCCAGAGCCCTGGCACCTACCCAGGCACCCACTCACCAGGAACAACAAAAAAGGTTAAAATTTAATGCCTTGGCTAATGGGCTGAGCAGAGAGAAACCTGGGGGAAAAGGGAGGCAGACGAGAGTGCCCCTGCCTTGGGAGCCCCTAATGGCTCCTGGATTTACATCCCACCCCACCCCACACTTCCCAGAAAGAGAGGACACCTCACTTGGCTCACAGGACCCTCCTGCTGACCCTTTATCACTGAATAAAATCCCACCAAGATGTTGGACCAAGGGGCCAGCCAGGAACCCTTGTGGCTCCTGGTGGAWCCCCAGAGGAGCTCACAGTGAGGAACAGACCCTTCAGGGCAGGACCTTGCCCAGGCTCCATCAGACTCCTCCAGCACCACCAGCACTTCTCCGGTGTCCCATGGGATGTTGAGAGCAGGCAGGGCAACTCAGGACACTCTGCTCTGCTGCCTGGGTGGGTTTGAGCTCTGGGAAGGTCGGGACACACCGAGCTTGGTRGGTTCAGAAGCAGCCACAGCCCAAATTAGTCTTCTCTCCCTGCAGGTTCCCTCCCACCTGCTCCTCTGGCTTTGGGATGGCTGGAAGGGTTGATGGGGACACTGGGATTGATTCCCTGTGTCCCTCTCAAATCCACTCAAGACATCAGACCCACAGAGCCTGAGGCCTGGTCTTGCTGTGCTCCCCCATCCGTTCTCCTTCATCAAGGATCTCCCCAGCATCCCGGCCCCATAACCTTGTTCAATCCCAGTTCAATCCCAGTTCAATCCCAGTTCAATCCTCGTTCAATCCCAGTTCAATCCTCGTTCAATCCCAGTTCAATCCTTTTTCAATGCTGGGAGCAGCCCCCCTTCCATGGGAACTGGGAAGCCATTTCCAGGGATACAGTCAGTGCCAGAACCCCAGCACAGATGAATCCCAGCGGGGCGTGGAGCAGAGCAGGGCTGGAGGCAGGATGACCTGGCCACAAAGCCACAAAGGTCCCTTGTCCAGCACTGCCACCCTGGATGGTGCTGGCCAGTGTGTCCAGCACAGGAATGTGGGATGGGGTGGGATGAGAGCCCCAGCTGAGCACCCTCCACCCCAGGACATGGAGCTGGGGGTCCCTGTGTCCCACCCACGGTGGAGAAGGATCCCCAGGCAGAGCTCCCCATGCCCAGGCTCTGTGGGTTTATAGAATTAATTCCTCACATTTGTGCTTTCTGCAGGAATTTGTGCTCAGGAATTTTTACCTGCTGGGTTTTTACAGCTCGCTAAATAAGCAAATTCCTTGCCAAGGCACCCAGAGACGCGGGGAGCGCTGGGGCTGTGCGGACAAAACCTGTCCAAGCCGCTTTATTGGACTTATAAAACACAGCTTAACCCTTTCCATCAAGCTGCTCTGCATGAGGTGGCGGGGTAGGAAAATGCTCTTTTCTCCATGTCATTGACAGTGAGTTCCAGCTGGGTTTGTGGCAGCAGCAATAAAGGAGATGGGAACGGAGGGGAGGGGTGTGAGGGGAAGCACAGCCAGCTGCCAGGTTGGCGTGAGGCTCAGACTCACCCCAAGGGCAAAACCCCAAYGCTGCAAAATGGGAATAAAGCAATTAAACATGATGAATATTTGAATGTGGGGTTGGAGAGGCTGGAATGGAGGCAGGAGCAGCACAGGAGGCTCGGGGAACAGGCATTTCAGCGCCTGTTTGTAATAAAAACTGCGAGATAAACCATGTGGCAACAAATTATTTTCACGAATCCTGTTCCCTTCATCTCCCCAAGCAGCTGCTCAGCTCCACGGCATTTCCATTCTTTCATTTCCATTCTTTTATTTCCATTCTTTCATTTCCATTTCTTCTGTGTTTTTAAAACATGAAGTTAACAAATAAACTTCTAAAAAAGCATGGATGGCTTCTCCCACCTTGGGGCTGGTCCAGGCCCAACCCGAGCCCTCCTGTTCCTTCTCTGGGGACAGAGGAGCCCCAAACTGAAACGAGGGCTGTCAGAGTCACTGGATTAGGGGATTGTTGGTTTTCTTTAAGAAATGACACTTCCAGCAATGGGATGAAGCAGGCCCAGGGTCTGGCACAGCCACATTCCCAGGACAGGTCCCTCCTCATGCTCCAGTGGTGCTGGAGGYAGATGTGGAGCTCCCACCTTGTTTTTTCATGGATCAACAACAGGAGGTTCCTGATGGGGCTGTGTGAGACCTGGAGAGGCACGAGGATGTGTCTGTAAGGTCTAAAGAGGACTATGAAGGAAAATGGGGACACATTCTTTATGGGGGTCTGGAGAGACAGGACACAGGGAATGGCTTCCACTGCCAGAGGGCAGGGATGGATGGGATATTGGGAAGAAATTGTTCCCTGGGAGGGTGGGGAGGCCCTGGCACAGGGTGCCCAGAGAAGCTGTGGCTGCCCCTGGATCCCTGGCAGTGTCCAAGGCCAGGCTGGACATTGGGGCTTGGGGCAGCCTGGGACAGTGGAAGGTGTCCCTGCCATGGCAGAGGGTGGGATGGGATGAGCTTTGAGGTCCTTCCCAACCCAAACCATTCCATGTTTTTTGATTCCTTTACCTTGGCAGAGTTGTTTCTACAGCAAAGGCTGGCAATGCCCAGCCCCACATTCCATCCTGAAAGGTATTCCACACCCTTGGGCTCTGCAGGGATCATGGAAACTCACAGGATCAGAGGAGAAGCCTCTCTGTGTGGATCCAGCAGTTGGGCAGAACGTTCCCCCTTCATGTTCCTATCAGCTGCTCCGGGCCCGTGGCACCAGAGATCCCACCCTGCTCACCCCAGGAACCCCAAAACCCCATCCCCAAACCCCACAGTGCTGTTAGCAGCCCGTGCCCCCGGCTGGGCAGGCAGCTCCTGGCAGGAAATCCCTGTCCCCGCTGTCCCCAGCTCCTGGGAGCACGGGGCCCTGCCAGGATGACAAATGGTGCTAATGAGATGATCCTGTTAATGATCACCATGGTAACGAGCCCGAGCAGCTGCACATCCCGGGGGAGCCCTGCTGAGGGGGCCTGGGATCAAYGGGGATGGGCCTCAGGCAACCTCAGGGGTGCTGGAGAGRCYTTGGAGGGGSTTTGGAGGAGTCAGAGGGGCTCTGKARGTGTCAGAGGGGTTCTSAAGGTGTTGGAAGTATTTTGGAGGTGTTGGGGAGATTTCAGAGGAGTTGGAGAGGTTYTGGAGGGGGTTGGAGGAGTCAGAGGAGTTYTGGAGGAGTCAGARGAGTTCTGGAGGAGTCAGATGGGTTCTGGAGGAATCAGAGGAGTTCTGGAGGAGTCAGAGAGGTTCTGGAGGTGTCAGAGGGGTTTTGGAGGTGTTGGGGAGATTTTGGAGCTGTTGGAGAGGTTTTGGAKGGGGTTGGAGGAGTCAGAGGAGTTCTGGAGGAGTCAGAGGTGTTCTGAAGATGTTTGAGGTATTTTGGAGGTGTTGGGGAAATTTTAGAGAGGGGTTTGGAGGAGTCAGAGGGGTTTTGGAGGTGTCAGAGGCGTTCTGGAGGTGTTAGAGGGGTTCTGGAGGAGTCAGAGGGRTTTTGGAGGTRTTGGGGAGATTTTGGAKCTGTTGGAGAGGTTTTKGAGGCCTTGGATGATTTTGGTGGGTTTGGAATATTTCAGAGGGGGTCTGGAGGTGCTGGAGCAATTTTTGAGAGGTTGGATGGATTTTGGAGGGGTTTTGGAGATGTTGGAAAGATTTTGGAGGCCTTGGAGTGATTTTGGAAGTGTTGAAGAGGTTCTGGAGGCAACAGAGTTTTTTGGCAGAGTTGGAAATATTGCAGAGATTTTAGAGGGGTTCTGGAGATGCTGGGATGGTTTTTGAGACACTGAATAAGTTTGGGAGGCTTTGAAGGTGTTTTGGAGGTGTTGGAGAGATTYTGGAGGTGCTGGAGGAGTTTTGGAGATGTTGGGAATGTTGAAGAGAGTTTGGAGAGATTCTGGAGATGCTGGAGAGGTTTTGGAGGTGTTTTGGAGGTGTCAGAGGGGTTTTGGAAGTGATGGAAGTGTTTTGAAAAGTTTTTTTGAGGAGTCAGAGAAGTTTGAAGGTGCTGGAGGGGTTTTGGAGGCAACAGAAGGTTTTGGCGGAGATGGAAATTTTGCAGAATTTGGGACGTGTTGGGGAAGTTTTGAAGGTGCTGAAGAGATTTTGGAAATGTTGGAGGATGTTTGGAGGTGTCTGAGGGATTTTGAAGGGGACAGATTTTAGAGGCATTGGAAGGTTTTGGAGGGTGTTGCAGGGAATTGGAAAGTTTTGATGAGTTTTTAGAGACATTGGAAAGATTTTTTGGGGAAGGCTGGAAAAGTTTTGGAGGTTCTCAAGGGATTTTGAAGGTCTTGGAGGAGTTTTGAAGATACCAGAGATTTTGTTGGAGGGTTTGGGGGGAGTTGGAGAAGTTTTGGAGGCACTGGAGGGGTTGAAAATGTTGGAGAGGGTTTGGAGAGGTGCTGGAGATGTTGGAGAGATTCTGAGGAGTTTGGACRGGGTTTGAAGGTGTTGGAGAAGTTTTGGAGAGATTAAAGGGGTTTTGGAAAGGTTGAAGGGGTTTTGGAGAGGTTTGGGAGGTGATGGAGAGGTTGTGAAGATGTTGGAGAAGTTTTGGCAGTGATGGAAAGTGATGGATGGTGGAGGTGTTGGGAAGGCATTTTGGAGGTTTCRGAGAGGTTTGGAGTTGATGGAGAGGTTTCAAAGGTGTTGGAGGGGTTTTGGGAAGAGATGGAGAGGTTTTGGAGAGGTTTGATGGTTTTTAAGAGGTTTGGAGGCTTTGGAGAGATTTGAAGGTTTTGGAGAGGTTGGTTTTGAAGATTTTGGGGAGGTTTGGAGGTTTTGGGGGTTTTGGAGGTCTTGGGGAGGTTTGGAGGTTTTGGGGGTTTTGGGGGTCTTGGGGAGGTTTGCAGGTGCTGCAGAGGTTGCTTTTGGAGGTCTTGGGGAGGTTTGGAGGTTTTGGGGGTTTTGGGGGTCTTGGGGAGGTTTGCAGGCGCTGCAGAGGTTGGTTTTGGAGGTCTTGGGGAGGTTTGGAGGTTTTGGGGGTTTTGGGGGTCTTGGGGAGGTTTGCAGGTGCTGCAGAGGTTGGTTTTGGAGGTCTTGGGGAGGTTTTGAAGGTTTTGGGTGGGGTTTGGAGGTCTTGGGGAGGTTTGCAGGTGCTGCAGAGGTTGGTTTTGGAGGTCTTGGGGAGATTTAGAGGTTTTGGGGGTTTTGGGGGTCTTGGGGAGGTTTGCAGGTGCTGCAGAGGTTGCTTTTGGAGGTCTTGGGGAGGTTTGGAGGTTTTGGGGAGGTTTGCAGGCACTGCAGAGGTTGGTTTTGGAGGTCTTGGGGAGATTTGGAGGTTTTGGGTGGGGTTTGGAGGTTTTGGGGAGGTTTGCAGGCACTGCAGAGGTTGGTTTTGGAGCTGGGGCTCTCCCTGAGGGCGCACACATCAATCCATCGGCACTTCCAGGCTGTGTCTCTTCACCTCCTCATCCCCGGGCAGCTCTACCACCCTTCCCGGCCTGGGAACAGCATTTTCCTTGAGGGATGAGGAGGATTGGGGCCTGTGGGATCAGCGCTCTGATGACACTGCAGAAATAAAATCCTCCGTGACGGAAAATCCACCTGGAGATGCCACGGGATGCTCAGCCCTAAGCTCCTTGTGGAGCTCCAGSACAGCCCCAGCCCCACAAAGGGTTTATTTTCCTTTCTCCCGGGCTTTAATCCTCTGAAGGAAGTGCCAGCCTCTGCAATGTCCCCACAGGGGTTTTGTCACCACTAAAGCCTGTTAAGCCACTGGGTTCAGCCACCTCTGGTCACTGCAGGTGCCGTGGGAATTTGGGAACTGTAAGGAATATTTTAATCTGTATTAATCTCAGTGGGGTGGAGTTCCAGCTGCTCCCAGCTCCTTGATTTTGTCAGGCAGCAGTTAGGGACTGGATTTCCGTATTTTTAACATTAATTCACTGGATTAATGGATCTGGATCTCTCCATCAACATCTTCTCTCCTGGCCCATCAGGCACTGGATGATGGCCACAAAGAGCCCAGGCCAAGGCAAACCCGGGACATGGGAATGGCCAAAGGATTCTACGGTGTGGAGCYCTGTTGGCCGAGCTGAGAAGGGCTGGAAGGACTGGGGGTTTGCCCTGCCACGGTTCATTGAATTCCTTAATGAGTTACACAGAAAGGAAGGCAGGACCCACAGCAGGAGCACTTGTGGGGGAATCAGGAACGGGGAGAACACACGGGCAGCCCTGGGGGCTGAGGCCCAGATACAGATCCAGGCTCAGGTCCAGGCCTTGGCCCAGGTCTGGGTCCATCCCCATCCCCATTCCTATCCTCACCTTGTCACACCCCATCCCCGTTTCTAACCCATCCCCTTCCCCACCCCCATGCCAGCTCCATCACTCTCTCAAGCCCCACCACCATCTCCATAGCCATATCCATCCCAATCCCATCCCATCCCCATCCTCAATCCCATCCCCATCCTCAATCCCTTCCC
>NW_026623402.1:1516001-1518853 GCF_030028575.1 Malurus melanocephalus
CGTGATTACGGTTCTCCGGCGCTTGCCCTGGTGGCCTCCAATTTAGCCTTGGATAAGCTGTAGGAATGACCTGGATTCCTTTTTSTGCTGGAGACGTTGGCCTTCAGCTGCCTCCTCGCAGTGCCAGCCGGAGCCACCGGGAGATACAGGGACAGATACAGCGTGCTCTGATTTGCACAATCTTTTCTTCCCCTTGATAAGGAGCCAGAGGAGAGATTTCTGATCCTTTGGGTGCCTGCAGAGCCGGGCTGGCAGGTGGGAATGTCTCCAAGGGATCGTGGTGCTGCTCACTGTCACCATCCCAGAACTGCTGCTGTTTTTCCCTTGTTCTACCCACAKGGAATCCTTGTATCCCAATATCTGTAGGGATGACAAAGGGGAGCCACAAACATGCACTTTGCAGGTGGTCAGAGATGCTTTCAGCAGCCCTGGACCTGCACCTGGGACTCTGCCTCCTGCCCTGGCTYACCCAGAGAGTTCCACTGAGCAGGGGCTGGGGTTTCTGGTTCAGTTTTCATCTCTCTCTAGCTTAACCTGCCTTAGGTGATGTAGGATCAGACTTTGCACCCTTTTTCTTCTGGAATTTGGGATCCTGGTTGTGACTTTSTTCACCCAAAGAATCACATCTGCTCCCTGTGTGATGCGCTGCTGGTGCATGATTGAGATTTTATTAAAACCTTGCTCTCCATAGCCTGTTCGAGTTGAGCTTCATCAGTCCCTTGGAGAGACTTTGCTGCTCTGTCTGGGCTGTACTGGCGTGGGATATGGTCTGCTCAATAAATTCTGGTGGTAACCTGCTACTCCTGTAGGGGTGTGGGTGAGGGTGCTCAGGGTGGGCTCCTGACGTGGCTGCCACCTGTCCAAGCTCMTCATGGGTTCAGGTTCAGCCAAAGGGTGACATTTTTGAGGTAGATTCTTTTCTTGAACATCCCAGGTTCAAAAAGAGGAAACAATGGTTTGCACGATTTGCTAAGCCAGGGTGTTCACTTCAAACTGCAGGTGGCAAAAGGACTTGTTAACTCTTCCCTTGCTTTCCTGTGGATCCACAYRTTTATMCTCCTGAATCCCACCTTATTTTCTYCTTTTTTCCCCCTTGAACATCCACTGTTTGGCTCAGGCACAAGTCCTGCCTGTGGAAGTTGCAAAGCAGTCCCTGGGCTGTGCTGCAGGATTTACTGTTGTAACTCATCATGTGACTCCTGTGCAAGATTTTCCTTCTGTTCCCATTTCCTTGGAGCCTGCAGATGGGCATGTTCTGCTGCTAGTGCACCCTCCTTCCCGGAAACAGTTGGGAAAGTGTGAAGAAGAGGTGCTGGAAGGCACACKGGGAACAAATCAAACATAATTAAACCCTGCTCCAGAATACAGGCTGCTGGAAGCAGGTTTTCCTTGGTGTGGGGTTGAATTGGGTTGATGTGGAAGGGAAGGAGAAGGGATGAATTAGAGCTTGATTAACTGGGGAGGAATTTTGGAGGGAGTTGTGAATGCAGGGGGGAATGCAGTGATGCACAGTGAGCTCAGACACTGCAAATGTTGCAGAACAAGTGCCCGTTTCTTGGGCATAGTTGCCACTCATGGCTCAGAAATGTTAATACCACTTAAAATTTGGGTTCAGAGGAAGTGTCAAGCATTCTTTGCTTTCAGAGGTGTTTGTGGACASCTGTGTGATGGATTTTTGGGGCTGCTTCTGCCTCTTGTGTGTGTAAATAGTGCCTGTGCAGTGCCCAGTTTGGGACTTTGTGTGGGAAGGGTGGTGAGGATGTTGTGGTGTCTCCTTAGGAAAAACGGGATATTGTAAAATCCAGGTGGGTTTTTGGGGAGTTCAACTCCAAACAGTCAGTAAGGAGATCCAACTTCCAGCTTTTCCTTCACAGATCACAAATTATTCTATTGTTTCCTCCTTAGCTTTTAGGATCCTTCTGGAGGATTTTAGTGAACAGCTTCAAAGTAAATATTGTTCATGGAACTGTCCCTGAAGGGATTTGTTTTCCAGCCAAATAAGCYATGTCTTTGTCTCATCACTCATTCCTTCACCTTTGTTCCTTCCACTGGTGAAGATGAACCATCTGTGAAGCCCTGGGAGCTCAGCTGGGATCTGAGCAAACCACTCACGTGGGGAGTGCATTTGTAACTCCCATGTGAGTCTGGAATTTCGGTGATTACCTCCTGGAGAATGCATTCTTCAGTTATGTGGGGTTTGCCTCCTGCCAGCAGTTTGAACAGCTTAGGAAAAGGRACTTCCAGGAAATGCTGCTGTGTGAGGTTTGGGATTCAGAGATGCTGCAGAACTGCAGKCAGGCTTCTCCCAGAACAAATCACGCTGCTCTGAGATTGTCCCTGAGCCTCCCAGGCGAGCAGACAATGGAAGTGGCAGCCCAGATCCAGGGAATCTTGTGTCCCTGTTGTGTGAGGCACACAGAGCTGCTGAAATGGGAGCAGGCAGTGGGCGTCTATAGCTTGGATGTTTCTGAGTTTCCCACAGCAGCATCCTGGCTTTTATTATTTATTTTAGCCTCTCTTACCACCTTGCTATTTTTTAGCAGTAAGTGTTGTGATTTTCGTATGCTTGAAGCTGCCTGGTGATGGTTTAAGCCTTCCATTCATGAAGGAATGAAGTGTGTGTGGATTGCAGCACGTCCTGCCAGGTAAWGCTGGTGAGCCCTGAGTTATCCTGGCACTCGTGGTTGCCAAGGAGCTCCTGCTCAATTACCAGAATAGCTCTGTTTATTCTCTGAGCTGGTGGCCCTAAGGCTGCCTCAGCCTGTGGGCTGTGAACCAGAGCTGCTCCGGGGAGCATTCCTGATGTTTGCAGGTGACTGAGGATGTTGTGACAGGAGGGAGAAGCAGCTTCT
>NW_026623402.1:1519672-1532188 GCF_030028575.1 Malurus melanocephalus
GCACAGACAGGAAATGCTGGCACATGGCGAGGTGGGCTCTGCTTCATGAAGGGTTTTGGCAGAAAGAGTCAGCAGAGCATGTTGTCCCCTCTGTCCCCCAGCAGGGCCAGCTGAGGTGCAGYATCAGAACTACACCACTGAGTCTGAAGTTGTGTCTGCTCTCAGTGCATCCCCTTCAYGTGCAGTTTACAAATAAAAGCAACCCCTTTGTAGAACCCTTCTGACTCGCTCTGCTGAGCAGAGAAATGAGAGAGTAGAAACTTGGAAGTTCCAGCCTCAGCTCCAACATCTGGCTTCCTTTATTGGYCAGCAAGTCACACATAACTGTGTACCCCCCAGTTATCCCCTCTTTATTAAATCATCAGACTGGAGATAAGACTTAATGTTGGTGAACTTTCCCATCTTTCCTATCTCTGTTTAGCTGAGAGATGAACTACGAATGGGAACTGCAGCAGGGGARCTGATGTCTGCTAGGGATGCTTTCCCCAGAAACAAAGCTTTTTCTCGGAAGAAAACAGCTCATTTAGCAGGATGGTTGCACATAGGCCCTTTTAGGATCTATAATAACTYCAGTACATCCATATTTCAAAGACCTGGGTAGCTAAATGCGGGCTGCACAGGCTCCAGGAGCACTAAAAGCTATCAAGGCAAAATTGTTGAGGTTCACTAAAAGAGCTTGAAGAGCTCATTTCCACCGGCTGTTGCTGATGGATGGGTGGTGGTGGTTGTAATTATTTCCACAGATAAGCATTAAAATCTGGCAGGTACCACCAAGCTCCTGCCACGGGGTTCAGTGCTGTGGYGAGATCACTCTGTGTGTGGGTACCTGAAAGCTCTGAGGAATTTGGGTTGTGTTTGGAGAATTTAATGCACATTATTAGGTGTTGCCATTTAGGAAATAAGCAGCTGCTGTTAATGCTGTATTTATACATCAGTATAGGCAAAGTAGAAGAAAATATGGTTTTGAGGTGTATAGGCTGATACCTSTCTGGTAGAATGGGCCCCAAAATCCCTCCAAATCATTATCCTCTATCAGACAGCAGATATTTCCTCTTAGGAACTATATTTGTATTTGGGTCGCTGYTGCCTTGGCTTTCTCTGCATCCCAGGTGTCAACATGACAACCTTCTACTTTGAGAGAGAGAAAAGAATGAAAGGCTTAGGCTCCCATTTATATCAAGTAATCCTTGGAATCCCTTTTCCAGCATTTATGAAGTGTGCAGCATGTGCCTGTTCTTCCTTGAAGGCCTCCTTGTTCCAACCAAAGTGTAAATATTAATACTTTGGTAGAGGAAAAACAATTGGCCTTTTCCCTACTGGTTCTGATGGTCAAAGACTTCATTACTCGTCCAGGCACCCCCTGGGGTTTATTTGTGTGTTTTCTGTTCTCTGGAATTTTGGGAATGGTGCAGCTTCTGGGCTAAGAAGGATCACTTACAGAATATGGTGAAGCAACTCTTTTCCAATCTTACCTTCCCTCCATATACATTTAATTCCGTACTTTATCCATGTTTCTGTTTACACTCAGGATACTTTCATTCCACCAGAACTATTCCAGACTATTCTAGCAACACTATAAATTCCTTATTTTTTCCCCGATCTTCCCTGACCCTTCTCCTATGTGGATCATGCCCAGAATTCCATTTCTTTTCCCATTTCCAGCGCTCTGCATTCATGCTCTAAATTATCTTTTATTTGTTGCAGCATCTCCAAGTTTGTGGCAAGATCTTTGTGTGTATTTTTAGCAGTTTGACTTAATATTTTATTAGGRCTTTAATTGCAGCGTGGATTTCTTCCCGAGAGGGATTGTCCTGATTCCTTTTTGTCCCCTCTTTGGAGAAAGGAGTGTGCTCATCTGTTTTGTGTACTGTCTTGTCAGGATGCCAAAGYCAGCCTTGGATGCAGCTTTCCAGAGGGGAAAAAGGTTGTTGTTTTTTTTTTTTCATTGGAGAGTTGTTTTGCCCGAAAAATCTGTGTTGTGCTCAGCTGGTTCTCTGCTGCTTCATTGAGTAAGAACAGAACAGGTTTCTTCTGCACTGCAATTCCATCTTTTCTTTGGGATTGGGAGCAGTTTCTTCCATGGAAGTTTGGCTCAGTGGTGGTTTCCCTGGGGTTGAAGAACAGGGGGTTTAAAATCGARATCTGGAGGGGATGCAGAACAAACAGCTCCTCTGCATGGCTGCATTTGATGTTCCTCATCCCATTCCCCAATCCTTTTGCTTAGGAGGGCTAAAATTGAATTCGCTACAATTCCTTGGCTTTCTTTTTGCAAATGTGAAGGAAACAAAGAGGAGGATGATGTGATCCATGATCTCTGACTGGTATTGTGAGGTTGGTGCTCAGGAGGCAATTCCTGCTCCCATCCATGGCTGATGATCCCAGGAGTTGCCGGGGAAGCCCATAGGGGGTAAAGGCAGCTTTGGCTGGCAACAGCTGCTTTTTCCTGTTTTCTGCTGGTGCCTGAAGGAGCTGGTTGGGTCATGATGACCCTTTGGATCCTCTCAGCACAAATATCCATCAGAGCCCCCTGTTGTGGACACAGAAGCTGGAATCTTTCCTGGGGGTTGGACATCCCAGTGGTCCTGGAGCTGCAGGGGTGAGCAGCAAAGTGCAGTTGTGAAATCCCTCAAAGTGCAGAAGCATTGCAGATGTCAACATCTTGTTTTTCTTTAATTGAACTGGATGTTCTCCCTGCGTGAGCTGTCTTTTGAAAGCGTTTTAATTAACAATAATCTTAATTACTTCCATGGTGTTTGCTGTGGTAGTTTCATTATGCACTCTTAAATGCCCAACGCAAGTTTTAATGCTCTTGCTAGGAATAAAATTTAGAGTATCACAATCTTTTTTTCTTCTCTTTGACAAGGGGTGAGGGTCTGAAAATTCCATGGTTTTGTGTAGTGTAATTATACCWCCTTGAAAATCAAGTCTGGCTGGTACAATATATGGGATAAGGTATAATCCTGCCCCCAAGTTTACCCTAAACCCTACACTTTGTGCAGACAGGTGTTGGGAGAATTTGTCCTCATGGTAATGGCCTTAATCCTGCCAGGCACGAGTGGATGTTGGAGAATTACCTGGAAAAATCAGCAGAATTTGCTTGCTGGAGCTGGAGCTGCATCTGAGTAGAGGTGCCCCTTTAAGAAATATGCTGAATAACCTTTTTTTCTTACATTCACTTTCTTTTTTTGCTTGCCCTGGTGCTTCCCATTTCCAGCTCTGCATATGTGCATAATTCCAGGGACTCCTTCRCTTGGGGCTGCACACAACGGTGATTCAGAGCCTTTCCCTGGGTATTATTGGGAGTTGTCTGGAGGTTGAGATAAATAAGGGTTTATTTGTGGCTCTGCTGACAGTTAAGGATTTGAGAAGTGTTTTAAAAAAATCCCAAAAAAATTGGACTCCTTGAAGCTGCTTCACAACCACGCTGGGTTCTCCACTTCTGTCACTTGGGGCATCTTTTCTTGTCTTCTCTCTGGTCAAAAGAGCTATCACATTTGTACAAGTGGGGAGGATCAACGATTTAATTTTTTAAGTGTCAAATTTTCATCTGTAAGAGCATGAASAGTGTTCTCTGTAGGAAGAGTCATTAAAACCACAGGAAGGACGTGGAACTGTTGGAGAGAGTCCAGAGGAGGCCATAGGGATGCTCCAAGGGCTGGAGCCCATCTGCTCTGGAGCCAGGCTGGGAGAGTGGGGGTGCTCACCTGGAGAGGAGAAGGCTCCAGGGAGAGCTCAGAGCCCCTTCCAGGGCCTAAAGGGGCTCCAGGAGAGCTGGAGAGGGACTGGGGACAAGGGATGGAGGGACAGGACACAGGGAATGGCTTCCCACTGCCAGAGGGCAGGRATGGATGGGATATTGGGAAGGAATTGTTCCCTGGGAGGGTGGGGAGGCCCTGGCACAGGGTGCCCAGAGAAGCTGTGGCTGCCCCTGGATCCCTGGCAGTGCCCAAGGCCAGGCTGGACATTGGGGCTTGGAGCAGCCTGGGACAGTGGAAGGTGTCCCTGTCCATGGCAGGGGTGGCACAGGATGGGTTTTCAGGGCCTTCTGGCCCAAACTGTTTTGTGATAGGTGTGGGGTTCTTTTAAACAGACTTACACTGCACCCAGTTACTGCCTTCTCAGCTGATGTTCCTTTGACACTGCTGTTTGTCTCTTGCTTTCTGGACCATCTGAGTAAGATGATGTGGGTGGTTTTTTTTAACACCTTTTACAGATACTTGTATAAGGATTTTTTTTTATTCCCTTCACAAATGCTCTCCTCACCAACATACTCATTTCCAAAGGATTCCTTGGGATCTTTTGTCCACCTGCCTGTTCAGGAATCAGGTAACTTCCACAACACTTTCTCCAGAGGTTTAAGACTGAGTGAAGCTGCATTTGGGGCRGCCCTGTGGTCCTCCCTGATTTGTTTATGGAGAGAAAAGGGAAGTAATTTGTACCCTGAGACTGTGGTCCTGGGGCTACTGCACAAGCATTTCCTTACAGAGAAGGATGGGATCTCCCTCAAAAGGGTCACAGGCTGGTTTGGGGAGTGGGACATCCTGGGAACCCAGCAAAGGGAGAGTGTGAAGTGAARGGAATGGTGCAGCATCAGAGGTGTGAGTTTCTAAGCATCACTGTGGGAATTTAAGTTAATTCTGAACTTTGGTGAAGAACCAGTCACCTTGCAGTGTTTTAACTTCTGGAAGCTGCCCCTGCCCAGCTGATCACCCCTGGCAGATGCTCAGCCGTGTCCATCTGAAGAGCAGGTTTTATTTGGCTGGTTTTGCTGATAACCTGCAAAATGAAAAGTTATTATCACTGATGGCTTAAAAAGTGGTGGCCAGCAGCAGAGAACTGTCTGAGCTGATTGTCTGCTGAGGAAAGTCTAACAGCCGTGGCCGCATTGTCAGATTTAAGTCCAAAAAGTGACTCCAGAGCCACCTGTACCCCCTGTGCTTCGGTGATGTGCAGGGTATTTGGTCTGAGGAACCTGCTTTGTTAATGTAGCAACTGCTTGTTTGGGAAAACAYTGTGTTGCTGAGCCCGTTCCAGCAGCCAAACCACAAGAAATCAATTAGGAAGTCACCAGCACGTGACCAGCGCCTTCCCYAAGCGTCAGGCACCCAAAAATCGCTCTTGGGCTCATCTTCAGCATGTGTGGCTTGAGACAGCTCTGTGCCTAAACCTTCCTTTGCTTGTTCCAGCCTGCTGGGATTGTTTTATTCCTCTGCTGGCTTTCTGAGAGAATTCCTGGGTGCTGAAGCCACTGGGAATTGCTGGGTGGAGGACACGCTGCCTGCTGGGCTTGGTTATGTGGGTTAAGAGTTACTGGGTTAGAAAGAATCAGACTCGGACACTTGAGCCTGTTAATCAAAGTTCAGCCTTCAAACCTGATGCCTGGTTAACTGAATCTGCCTGTCCAAGAGGGTTAAMGAAATCAGATCCCTTGGCTATTGAAAAAGGTGCTGATTACTGGTGCAGCAGGCAGTGTTACAGGTAAGATGATCTCTGGTGCAGAAATCAGGCTGTCACTGCTGCCTCTCCACAGCCTGCTCCACGCACTGCTGCTCAGCCTGGGGTCCTGCTGAGTCCTTAGCTGATATTTCAGTCAAAACCCCCGATTCCTGAAGTGCAGCCAGGTTCCTGAAGGGGGGAGTTGTCCAGGCAGGAGCTTTGAGCAGCTCTGAGCTGGCCCTGAGCTTTGGGACCGTGGGGACACGGAGAGGAGTGTGGTGCCTTTACTCCTCTGCCAGTTGCCTCGAGGTGCAACAGCAATCCGTGACTTTTATCCCACAACTGAAACAAAAAATCGACTCTAACAAATTTGTAAGATCTCCATCTCGTTGGTGAGCTGCCATCTCTAAAGTGATGAAGGGTCAGTTGTACAGTCAGAGCTGTCTTGCCACGGCCCCGGGAGCTGAGCTGTGCTGGGAGCGCAGAGCAAGGCCCAGTCTGCTTTCGGTTCTTGAAACCACAAAAACATCTCTGAAGTGTAACAAGGAAACTGAGACTGGAGGCTGAGCCCTGTCCTGATGGCATCAGCAAAGCACTGCTGGGGAGCACGTAGGCTGTGGGTTTCTCCTGTCAGACCACTGATAAGGGAGCCTGGGAACTAGGGTGAAACCCCAAATTCTGCAATTATTAGTGGAAAGGATTAAATATAATGAGTAACACGGCTTTTGAGCTTCTACCTCTGCCTCCCTGTGGTGTGTGTTCATCTTTTCGGGAGCATGTGTTGGGTGTCCTACAATTTTTTTTAAACACTCCACAATTCTGCTTTTCTTGCTAAAAATAATAGTGCACTTCTTCCATGAAGTTCACTGCCCTGAGTGACCCAGGGCTGTCCCAGGGGTTCTCCAGGSTTTTTGTGAGCAGGCTTAAAGCTTCCTGAGAGTGTGATTTCTAATTTACTTGTTCATCATCGTGTTGTGTTAGGGCTGGGGCAGGGAGGAGCTCTGAAGACACCCTGGTAATCCTTCAATGAGTAAATTACTACCTCAGTACCTAGACATGTTAGTATTGTTAATATTAACAATACATATGTGCATCATTAAGTTAGGCTTGGCTATAAATAGTACAGAAGGAAGAAAATCCAACAGCTGGAGTGTAGCTGTTTGCATTTTTAGCTAGATGACTGTGCTGTTAATTAACTGCACAACACTGGAAGCAGAAGGCTCCGAGGTGGAAGAGGATGGGACATTGTAATTAGCAAAGACAGGGTGATGATGAGTTATTTTATACAGGTGCTGTGGATGAAATCTCCTGTTTCTCATCTGTTTTTTTAACCCTGTGCACTGCCTTGTTGGTGGCATTATAGCAATTCCAGCTGGGAACGCTTCCAACAGCCGGGATTCACTTCGTGTGCTCCCCTGCAGTCCCTCTCTCGTGGAAGCTGATAGACGGAGCTGATTTAAGAGTGATTTTAGCAGAAAAATGTGATAAGATCCAACTSCTGATAAGCGGGAGGAGGCTGAGCTGTGCTGGGCTTTGCGGCTGCCACTGGGGATGGCAGGAGAGGGGGGTGGCTGCGATTGGGATGGAGAGGCAGGCTCCAGAAAGTGAGGAAGCTGCAGAGGGATCTGCATTTGCTGTCAGTGCACMGTGTAGGGGGCTCTGTGGGCTGCGGGTGTTAAATGCAGCGGGAGCAGGGACTGCTCAGGGACTGGAGGCAGGGCTGAGCAGGGGTGGGCGGCGGAATTCAAACCAGGATGGGTGCAGGGGGTGGCAACAGCTCCCCACCAGAAGTCCCGTCTTTATTTACAGAGCAGAGATGCAGAAGGGGGGTTTGATGTGCTGGGAGGGCTCCTGGGGTGCAGCAGAGCTAGGACTTTTCCTGCTTGCACTGGAGGAGGTGTTGGGGAGTTGGTGTGCTGTGAAACCCATCCTTCCACAGCAGGAAGGTGCTCCAGCGCTGCCTGAAGGATGAAGTCACCTCTGTAACATTGCAGCTGCAATTAACATCCTACTAAAAAAAGCTCTGGAGAGGGAATGCCTTAAATTTGTCATGGAGTGATACCCATTTGCAAGCACATTAGGGAAAAACTGAACAGACCTAACCCTCCTCTTAGTTGTCATCAGCCCAGAGTTGCCGTATTTAGAGCATCGTTTGTGTGATGGATGCTCTAATGGCAAACATTACAAGGTTAACAGCTTGTGTTTTTATGGCAAAGCAGTAGAGGAAAGCTTTCCCCTCAACSAAACAAGCCCTTCACAGAGCGTAAAATAAAAAAAAAAATAAAAAAAAAGAGGAAGTGAACTCTAAATGAAAGCACTTGTGGAGAAAATGGCTTTAGAAAGCACTTCCATGCCTTGCAGAACAAGCAGGTGCTTTTTTAAGGGCTGCRATTGTGTTTGGTGATATGCAAACTAAAATTAGCATTGGAGCTGCTCCTCAAGTGCATGTGCAGTGTCTCAACTGCARCCCAAGGATCACTGCTCCCTTGTCTGCTGTGGCTCTGTGAGTAACTCCTTCTACCCCAGTGCTTCAATAATAGTCTGCATCTGAGCCTGYTACAGAGCAGGGTACAAGGATTGTGCTTCTCCGGAGTCTCACTGGGGTGCAGCTGCAATATTGAACAGCCTGAAATGCAGGAGGTTGGCAGCTTTTTATTTTTTCCCTTAATCAGCAGAAATCAGTTAATGATTCATACAGCTTAAAATKAACCAGGAGGATAGTCCTGAAATCAGCTGTGAGGTGGGTCCTTCTTGTAGTGCTTTGGTGGATGGACGGTGTCGTTGGATGTGCAGGTTCTTSGTGGCAAATCTTGTCTTTTCTGTCAGGGAAGGCAGCTCTTGGAGCTCGTTTTCCTCCAAAAGGAGGAGGGCTGGAGTCCAGAGATAGCTGGAATGAGTAAGCAGCTCCACCCCTCATCTGATAGCGGTGTGAAACACCTTTGGCAAACCTAATGAGGGGTAGAAAGGACACAGATTGACAGTGCCTCTCTTCCACCCTGATCCACATCAAGACCTGCTCCGATCCSATGGGACAGTTCCAGGGAAAGCAGACCTGGAGCAGAGCTGCTGCTCGCCTGCTCTGTGTGGTGTGGACCCACCACAGCACTTCAAGACGCTTGTTTTGGAGACAATCAGCTGTAACACACCTCCCAGAGATGCTGTTGTGACCCAGTTTCCAGGTCAAAGTATGGATGTCCTGCTGGAATACGGGAACCTGCAGCTGTGGCTGTGTTAGCATTTAGCCCTGCTTGCTTTTATCTCTCACACTGGTTCCCCTAAGGGAGCTGTGACCAGGACATCACCTTTGGATCTGCTGAATTTGACAGCCAGGACCCTCCCTGTGGGTCAGAAACTCAGCCACAGTGTTGTGGCAGGGGAGCAGGAGTGGAGGGTGACGTGTCACATCTTATCTCCTCTGCTTTGGGTGAGCTGCAGAGTTTGCATGGTGAAAAGCTCGTGTTACCTGCTCTGCAAGCAGGAGTTGGARAACTGAGTGCATTTTCCTCAGCTGGTTGGCAGGAGAGAGAAATGGTATTTCCTGATGTTTGATCCAGCCCCAGGGGTGAGASGGGTCAGGTTTGACTACTGAAAGAGAGTGGGAAGTGTTTCTGTTTCAATAATTGCATATTTAGTAATGCCTTATGGAGGTGAGGCAGACTGCCAGCCCTGACATAGAAAACTGTAGTAAATTCTGCTGTTGATGGTCCCCACTTCATGACTTTCCTTGAAAGCCTCTGAAAATGAAATCTGTGCATGACCCAGAATTGCAGACCAGAAMCTGAACTCAGCACTGCTGGTTCTGCCTGTCCTTTTCAATGCAGAGCAAACAGGGAGCCCTAAAAGAAATCAAACTGCGTGTAAACATGGGAATAATGCTGAGGAAATATTCCAGGTACRGCCCCAGGTGCTCCAAACAGCTGGGCTTTTATTGCAGTCTCACTGATTAACTTCCCAGTTGTCCAGGTACAGGTACAGCACCTTCCCCTGAAGCTCTGCACAGCACGTGGCCTCCTTATCTCAGTGGCCACCTTATCAGAGCCTTGCTGGAGAGCTAAGGGGTGACCACGTGCCCCAGGATCCGGGGAACTTGAGGAATACACAAAGGCATCAGCAAATGCAAAATCCTGGGTAAGTCCAGCCTGGAGCTAGAAGGGGATCCTGGACTGGGCTTTGCTTACCTCAGACAWTTTTTCCTTTTTGCCCTTCCTTTGGCCAAACATCCAAAACAGCTGGGAAGAGACAAACAAGAGGAAAGAACAATCTTAGAGGTCCCAAGATTTTMTTGTGCCCAGGGTGGCCTTGGATGTTCTCCAGCCTGGGTTTTTTTGCATGAAGTCCCCATGTTGTGCTYTCTGGTTTCGTTTTTTCCTGCTTCTGACACATTGAACATCATGTTCACGGCGTTCTGCTTTGGAAGATTAACTGTTCCTAAGGAATAGGATCTTGCACATCTCATTGCTGAAGRCATGGCAGATGCCCAAGATTTATAAGAACTGCATAATTTATTTCCAAAAGCAGGACATAAATCTTGAATCTTGGAAGAAATGTACTTATGTCAACTACTCTTGCTGAAGGAAGATTGAGTATCTAAAGATGACTGAGCTGTGAAGAACCAAGACTTTTCCATGGATTGAGGTGATCTTGGTCTTGGATGGTGGAAGGTGGAGTGGGAGAGCAGTGCTGCTCTTCAGGAATTTGCATTAAATTGACATTAGAAACTGATCTTTGGGGGTTTGGCATCAGAAACTACTGGTGAGACTCACTCCATGTTGAGCAGCAGAGAGGTGAAGTCCAGGGGTTTAGGAAAATACTGCATTTATACGTGTGGATCTGCTCGGGAGGAACTGAGGACAGCTTCTGTCCCCCAAATGGCAGTGTGGCCGTGTCCTAAGTAATTAAAGACTCCACTTAGTCAAATACTCCTTTTTGAAGTGATGCTCTTATCCACAGGGGTGCTGTTATCTGGGAATGGTGACTGGCAGGAGGCTGAGCTGTGGCTGAAGGGAAATTTACAGCCCAAGTATAAATGGATTAAAGCTGGAAACTGGAGCTGGAAACGTGGCTCTGCTTGGATTGTTGGTTGTATTAAGCCAATTTCCCACTAACATCTCTTGCTCAAATAGTCCTTGATTTCTAGAGAAAGGCTGTAAAAAAACAGGAAAAAAAAGGAAAAAGAAGGGAAGGAAGAGAACAAGTCAGATGGAATTCAGCATTCCTCTGTAAATGGGAGTGTGTGGTGTCCTGCAGAGCATCCACTTCCAGSTGCTGAAGAGCAGAGCCCTGGCTGGGGAGTTGTTGGTGTTCCTGGGGGTTAATCCATCCAGGAGGGGCTCCTGCTGCTCAGGAGGGAAAACTGCTGTGCATGGAAATGGGAATTAGCAGGAGCCTGTAGTGTTTCTGCAGGATGTCTCACATGCTYCTCTCTGCAGAAGACTGCTAGGCATGGTTTTTCTTTCTGGCTTGGCTTTTTTTTTTGATGCAGAAATTTCAGTTTTCTTAAATGTTCATTTTGTTCCTGTGCAGGGGAAAAAGTCAGGCCTTGAATCTTGGTGCATTTATTATTGATAGCATGGGTTGAAAACATTGGAGACACAACTATGGCATGGTCTGTGCTGTAGGAGGATTGTTTTACTGTGCCAGAATAAAATCCCAACTTCAGAGAGCTCCAAAACTACAGCTGGATTGTAATCCCAATAATTTTCTTTAAGACTTCACACTGTAACTAATAATTTTGAACAATAAAAGCTAAATTTGAGGATGGGGGCTGTTCTTGAATCAGATTGCTGAATACTTGTATATTGCTTTTTAGAGTSCTGGAAACCCCTTCATTTTTCAAGCTTCCTGAGCAGCAGGATGGCACCAAGGCAAAGACAGGAAGGGGTGTCTGGGATAACAGGATCATAGAATGATTGAGGTTGGAAAAGACCTCCAGGATCATCAAGTCCAACTGTGACTGATCCCTAYCTTGTCACCAGCCCAGAGCATTGAGTGCCACCTCCAGTCCTTCCTTGGACCCCTCCAGGGATGGGGACTCCCAACACCTCCCTGGGCAGCCCCTTCCAGTATCCCATCACACTTCTGGGAGAAATTCCTCCGCAGGTCCAAAAGAAATCCTCTCAAAGTTCACGAATCCCTTGATTTATGRTCTCTAAACATCTGAAAGCATCTTTACTGGAACTTGTCTTTGTGAGAMTCATTTATTGACTTAAATTCCTAAATGCCACCAGGCTAAAGGAAGTTTGTTGTATTTTTGTACTTATTAATGGAGGTGACCAAATGTCCAAAGCTTTCACTTGCAGTGGACAAACCAGTGAGGAGTTTAATTTCCAAGTATTTGCCCCATTCCAGTTCTCCTTGTGTTGGATTTGGGTGCATCTGTGCCGTTCCAGTGCCAGCGTCCTGTGTCAGGGTGGGAATTGTTTGAACTCTTCCCTTCAATGTCGTTCCCAGGCATCAGAAGAGGCCTCGCTGCGGGCTCTGGAGAGTCTGATGACGGAGTTTTTCCACAACTGCACAACGAACGAGCGGAAACGTGAGATAGGTGAGTCCCTACCCTTCCCAGGGGTGCTCCTGGTGCTGTTGCTGCCTGTGGAGCTCAGCAGGGGTGACAGGTTGTGTTCAATGCCACTGCCTGACACTGAACTGGCACCTTCCCCTCTCCTGCTAAGGTGGGAAATGGGAGGAAAGGTTTCCACAGTTTGGAATATGTGACAGATGGATAATATATGGATATTGGATAATATGGATAATASACCAGTGACATTTGCTCTGTACGTTGCTGGATTGTGTGTCCTGGAAAAGCTCTGCCTGGAGCATGGACTTGAGCATTWGGAATGCAAGGCAAGGCTGTCCCGGTTATTGTGGGATGGCAGGCAGGAATAACAGTCAATTCCCTTTGGGTGGTTATAAATATGTCCTGAACGGCAGCAGAGATGCTGCAAGGGCTCTGGGGTAGCTACTCGTGGTGGTGGCTGTAAGGAGGCAGATTCCTTTTATTYCCMAATAACACAGGRAYGCTCTGAGGGCTGGAACCCCTCTGTTTCCAGGCTGGGGGATCTGAGGGTGCTCACCTGGAGAAGA
>NW_026623402.1:1532323-1534525 GCF_030028575.1 Malurus melanocephalus
TTGGGAAGGAATTGTTCCCTGGGAGGGTGGGGAGGCCCTGGCACAGGGTGCCCAGAGAAGCTGTGGCTGCCCCTGGATCCCTGGCAGTGTCCAAGACCAGGTTGGACATTGGGGCTTGGAACAGCCTGGGATGGTGGGAGGTGTCTCTGTCCATGGCAAGGGTGGGAATGGATAAACTTTAAGGTCCCTTCCCACCCAAACCATTCTGGGATTTTTCTRTTTCTACCATCTTGTGCTGRAAGTRTGATCAGCATGAAAGACTTGTCCCTGAAATCCTGCAGAATAAACAACACAAGGTTTTTGTTTTGTTGTGGTTTTTCCAATCATGATCTCATGCTATGGAAAAAGTATCCCTCATTTTCCTGCTTCAATTGCAGGAAAGAAACCAATTGATGAAACCTTAAATTTGCTTAATCTGTAAAGCAGCCCTTGAGGTTTTTCTCTATGTCCCGTTGTCACTTGGTGTGAGATGAGCAAATCCTTCAGGGACATTTTGATACCCTGATCTGCCACTGCTCCTGGAGTTGCATTAAAAGAAGGAGGGTTTAAAACACTGTGATCTAAAGTGTTCCTGCTCTCTCACAGTGACCTGAAATCCCTACATTTGGCTTTCACAGATAAAATCACAATGCTCAGAATGCAATTTTCATATGATTTATTTTAATATTCAGCCTCTGTAGTATTTATGTCAAAACTGATTCTACAATGACACATCTATTTTGTTTTCATAAAAGCCTGTTGTTATATTGCTTTAAACACTGTAGAATGTAATTTTATTATATTTTTTGCCCTCCTCCAGGTTGTTTGACTCATTCCMTGAACACAGGGTCTCTTCCATGCTCAGTTACTGTGCTATTGTTATGAGTTTGTTTACAGCTAAAGAATTTTAATGGAATATTTTACATCAAAGTCAAATTAAAACTGAAGTACACTTTAAAGTAATTTTTTTTTTTTTTTTTTTGCAGAAGAGCTTTTAAATAACTTTGCCCAGCAGATAGGAGCCTGGAGATTCTGCCTGTACTTCCTGTCCAGCACAAGGAATGATTATGTGATGATGTACAGCCTGACAGTGTTTGAGGTGAGAGCCAAGCTCTTCCCTGCTCAATGCATTCTCTGCCTGGTGCAGTTTGATCTGGCAATCGATTTTTTTTGGGGGAAATGTTTGTCTGAGATGGCAGCTCTGATAAGTACAGTGATAAAGATGCTTTTATTGCTCTCTGCTAGAGAGGCTGCTTAATGGCAGGCTCCGAGTGGGAGAATGTGAATCTTTGTACACAAATTGAAGAATTCATTTCCTGGCATCTCGAAGTACAAATTATCTCCAGTTTCAGAGGCTGCTTGAGTTTCTGCTTTTAAGGGTGTTATTGCTTTTATGCTGTTTTTATGATCAGAAATATGGGGGTGATTACTTGCTCCTGGCTCCTGCAGACTTTGAGTGCTGAGAGGGAAGGCAAATGCTTTTATTTTTCTGACATTTTGCAGTTGTGGCTGATGCTCTTGAACTGCATCTGCAGACTTGTGCTGGCTGGAGAGGTGAGATCTCTCTTAGGCAGCCACATCCCACTCTCCACCTACTTATAAAAGAGCAAAATTTGGGTTAAAAGCCTTGATATTGATCTCTGGGTCTGCTGGAATAAACAGAACTATTCAGTGAACAGCTCTGTTGTGTCAACTGATYCTCCAGTGGCCAGTGCAGTGTCTTTCCCTGAGGATATCCTGGGATTTRGTTGATGTCACACCTCACCCTGGGCCATTTGTGGCCTCTGTGTTGTGTTCTAGGCTGGATGGGCACTCTGAGCTGTGCCCCTAAACCAGAGGGTTTTATATCTGGTTGTGTTGTTTTGACAAATTGTCCACATTGTGATTGACTTATTCTCTTAAATATTCACTTTATTTATTGGGGAGTCTGGACTACAGCTGCAACTTGAATCTGATTTACCTTCCCCTCAAAAAGGGCTGATTATGATAAATGACATGGGAATTATAAATGACATGGGAATTATAAATGACATGGGAATTATAAATGACATGGGAATTATAAATGACATGGGAATTATTCCTGCTCAGGGAATGGTTGATTTTCAGTCCTGTTGATTTTCCTGTTGAGCAAAACAAGTGCAGGGCCAGGAGCTGGATTCAGTGATCCTTGGGATCACCCTGTGTGGATCCTTCCAGCTCAGGATGATTTATGGAGTTTGGTTA
>NW_026623402.1:1536304-1550032 GCF_030028575.1 Malurus melanocephalus
ATGTCCACAGTGAGCTCATTTGGGATGTCCATTGCTTTTGCAGAACCTGATCAATAAGATGTGGCTGGGGGTCCCATCCCAGGACAAGATGGAGATCAGGAGCTGCCTGCCCAAGCTGCTGCTGGCTCACCACAAAACTCTGCCTTACTTCATCAGGAACAAGCTCTGCAAGGTCATCGTGGACATCGGCCGCCAGGACTGGCCCATGTTCTACCATGACTTCTTCACCAACATCCTGCAGGTAGGAAGTCTGCCCAGGAATGAAGCCAATTTTTCCTTTCAGAAACATCATTTTGTTTCCTTGAGTAGGGATTTCCCTTGGAGAGTAAATAATTAAAAGTTGCTTTGTAAATTCCTTCCTAATTTTGTAGTAACGCTCAACTTTCTGTGTTACGTTTCTCTCTTGTGTTAAAACTGTTTTGAGGAAGGAACAAGATACTGTGCCACAAGTATTCACWTTGAATTTTAAATATTATGGGCTAGTTCTTGAAAATACAGGGGGTGGGTTTTTCTTTAAGATAAAAAAAGTCAATAAAACTATAGATGTGTCAAAAGGCAGCTTCTCGACCGGGCTGTTGTGGATTTTTCACCCAATACCCAAAGATACCCCAAAATCTCTGGTACCTATCACTAAGGTCACTAATGGGTGATTGGGGTGTTTGAGGGCTCCTGCAGGAAGGCTCGGGTATGAACTGGAGGATCCTGACTGAATCCATGTTCAGCTGGAATGTTGGTTGCAATTCAGCATTCTTGCAAGGAACCCTGAGCCAGGCTGCTGCTGGAGCCTCACCAGGCTGCTGCAAACCTCTTTTTGTTGGAGTATTTMATCTCCAGTCCCCTTAAAATTGTTCCTAATTGGCTCAGAGAGGCTGAGTGTAAACTGAAGGGCTGCACAGGCTCCTTCTGCTGACATAATTACATGATTTGAATGCAGCAAAGCCCACAGCCAAGCCACAAGGCAGTTATTTAAATCCAAGTCCTTGARTGGCAGGAGTTTGTTTGTTAAGACAAATGGATCTGGTATTAATTGCAAAATTWAAAAAAAATAAAAATAAAAACCACTATCTTGACTACAGAGTTTGCTGGTAGCATCACTTTTCAGACAGTTCTGGGACACGCTGCAGTTTTGGCCTGAATTGTCCATTTGACAATAAATTCTTGGAGTTTTGGCTGTCATTTCAGCTGGATCTGAGCTGAAAGGCAGCCTGAGCTCTCCTGACCTTCCTGGCACTCCGGGGTTATCTTAAGGGATTGCACAGCTCACTTGAGGAATTATTTTCCCCCAAGCCTTTCCTTATGAACTCAGCAGCGGAGGGAAATGTTCCCATAAATTAATTTATGTGGCAGACACGTTCCTAAAATGTTCAGAGAAAGTGGAAGAAAAGCAGTAATGCTGAATTCCAKGGCCTCAACAGAAGGAAGAGTAGTACAGGAGCAGGATGATTTGCTGTTAGAATWGCAGATGAGCCCTGTCTCAGGCCTTTTTTCTGAGATCATTTGCAGCATGTTCTTTGTTCTTTAGCATTCAATTGTATCCCAGTACTCGGAGTAGTCTCTAAATCTTTTCCTGAACCATTGGAGGGATGGTGAAAAAAGGTAAATTGGGCTATTGTGTTGTCATTATGCAAACCCAGTAATTCTACATAAATTGCTGCTTCCTTAGAGGATTCAAATTTGACTCAGGTACCAATGCTTGGTATTGCTAAAACTCCATGGATTTGTCAGAAAATATTCTCAGAGATAATTTTCAGTCCCATTACAATTTACCAACAAGTTGAATGTTTCAATGAGTTCTTTACCATCTGCTCCAGTGCCTGGGTCTTTCTTTCCAAAAACCAAGATATGTATCCAGATGAAGAGCTTGTAGCTGGACTATTTTCTCCCTAAATATTTCACCAAACTCTGCATTTTTAGCAGTGTTAACTCAGCCCAGCTCTGTTTTGGAGAGTCAGAGCATCAGGACCAAAGTCAGCCGGTATTACAGAATTAGAATTTCAAAGGTTTCTTGTAGCAACTGGAATTGACTTTGGACTTTTTTCTCCCAGAGGGAGCTGTGCATAAATCTCTTTGGATGTGTCAGGTGAGCAGTGAAGAGCAGTGTTATCCCTCAGCTGGAAGCAAAACTTTGTCCTGCTCAACAAGTCTGCAATATCCCAGTGGCTGATGAAGGCAAAAGTCAGCTTTTTGCCAGTCCTTGTGGAGGAAGTTACCCTTTTTAGGGGAAATGCAATTTCTAGTTTGAGCTGCAATACAGGTGCAAGGGGAAGTCAGATCCCTCATCTCATGGTGCCATCTGCTCCTGACTCCAGCCCTTGGTCCATGTGGGAAGGGTGGGATTTTTCTGGGGAAGCTGCTGGGCTGTGAGGTGGGAGCTGCTGGCAGRGATGAGGTTGCAGCAGACAGAAGGGCCAGGCTGTTCCTGAGAGCCTGCTGGCACAGACTGTGTGTGACATTGTGAAAGCTCTCTTGAAACCCCAGGGATTCCCGTGGGGCTCGAGCTGTTGCACCATCAGAGATTGGTGCCCTGGGTGGGGAGGCTGTGGGAGCTGTGAGCAGTGCTGCTGGTCCCTGTCTGTCATTGTGTGCTGCCATCACGGCTCACTCCTGTCCTCCTCAGCTGATCCAGTCTCCTGTCACCACTCCCCTGGGGCTGATCATGCTGAAAACCACCTCGGAGGAGCTGGCGTGTCCCCGCGAGGACCTGAGCGTGGCGCGCAAGGAGGAGCTGCGCAAGCTGCTCCTGGACCAGGTGCAGACCGTGCTGGGGCTGCTCACAGGTACGAGTCACTCAGTGCCACCCCTGTGCCACCGGGCCCCAACTGGAGATGCTGCTGGGCTGGCACTGCTGGGCTCACTGAGGGGAAATGRGGGTGATGTGATGGGTGCTGCTGCCCTTGGAACGCTCAGCTCCACCCCAGAACGTTGGGGTCAACTTAACRTGAGCCAAGCTGTGGGGCAGAGCACCTGCTGGGCTCCATGGGGGCCCCTCCATCAACAGCGGTGGAGATTGTGTTCTGGTGAGCCCAAAGCCATTGCTGAGTGTTATGCACCCGAGGTGGGTTCTGCTGAGTTTTCCTGCAGTTTGTGCTGTGTGTTAGATCAGTGTCTTTCAGAAGGCGCTTCTGAAAAGTCTCTCTTTGGCCAGGTATCTTGGAGAGCATCTGGGACAAGCAYAGTGCTACTGCTGCCACTCCACCACCATCCCCGACCTCAGGAGAAAGTGGTAAGGAAAAGCTCTGAGATGGCATTTCCATGTACTCAAACCTGCAGTATCAGGCACAGGTCCCTTCCTTTATCTAMCCCCTTGTAATAACCCTTTCCTAGAGCCTTCCATAGGCCAATGGATTCCTGATTGGAAAGAAAAACCCTACACAAAGAAACAATTTCCACTGTGGGAATTGCAAATGTCACCTAATTGAMAAGTGCCCACYGAGCTGCTTGTTGTCCTCAGATGGYAGAAACCTTCCTSAAGTGTCAGTGCCAAGTGCTCTAATGGCAGTGAGTTAAAACATGGATTTTTTAGGGTTGGAAAAGCCCTCGAAGGTCATCAAGTCCAGCTGTTCCATCACTGCCAAGGCCACCACTGACCCATGTCCCCAACTGCCACATCCATATGGCTTTTGAGCACCTCCAGGGATGGTGACTCCACCACTGCCCTGAGCAGCTGTGCCAGTGCCTGACCACTCTTTCCATGAAGGAATTTTCCCAATATCCAACCTAAACCTCCCCTGGCCCAGCCTGAGGCCGTTCCCTCTCCTGCTGTCCCTGTTCCCTGGAGCAGAGCCCGAGCCCCCCAGCTGCCCCCTCCTGTCAGGGAGTTGTTCAGAGCCACAAGATCCCTCCTGAGCCTCCTTTGCTCCAGGCTGAGCTCCTTTCCCAGCTCCCTCAGCCACTCCTGGTGTTCCAGCCCCTTCCCCAGCTCCGTTCCCCTTCCCTGTACACACTTCAGCCCCTCAATGTCTGTCTTGCCATGAGAGGCCCAGAGCTGTCCCCAGGACTGGAGGTGCCTCAGCAGTGCCAGCACAGGAGCACTGCCCTGGTCGTGCTGCCACCCCACTGCTGGTCCAGGCCAGGTACCATTGCCCTTTTGTCCACCTGGGCACACTTTTCCACTGAGCAACTTTCCAGCTTCTCTTCCCTTCGCGTGGGGTTGGCATTGACCTCTGAATTCCAGCTGTTAGCACATCAAAATCTAGTGGAATAAAACTGAATCTTATCTAGGAAAAAAAAATAAAGGCAGCCAAGGTTCTGTGAAATGGAACAGGGTGCCCAGAGAAGCTGTGGCTGCCCCTGGATCCCTGGAAATGTCCAAGGCCAGGCTGGACATTGGGGCTTGGAGCAGCCTGGGACAGTGGAAGGTGTCCCTGCCCATGGCAGGGAGTGGAGCAAGATGAGCTTTAAGGTCCCTTCCCACCCAAACAGTTCAGTGATTGTGAAAGTTCTTCCTGTGAGTGCTTATCTGAGGTTAACCAATTCCATCCCTATTTCTTAGTTACCTCCAAAATGGAGAGCCCATTTTTGTGTCCTTGTCCTTGGCACACATTCCTTGTCTCTGGGACCTTGAACAGTTCACTGGGAGCTGCAGATCACTTCCTTGTGGCCAGATTGCAGCAGGCAGCTCCAGACAGCTGCCTCTGATAAGCTCTTGGTGGTGTTTTGCTTAGTGCTAAACCTTTCACATTCAATTTTGAGCAGCATTTCAAGTGCTCCTTTCCTGTAGAAGAGCTTAAGATCTCCTWATATTTGTACACAAACTTGAATGGGAAGAGATATTCCTGTGGCTTGGCAGGAGGAGAGTGCATTTTGCTGTAGCTGGGAAGAGTTTGGACAGGAAATATTTACAGAAAAGATCAAAGCTTGTGGTGTCAATGGTCAAGGATGGGGCTGGGAGAGGGCAGTGGTGGAACAAGCTCYGGGCTGGCTGTTGGGGAATTCTGTTGGAGATGTCCCCCAGCCCCTGAGGCTTGTGCTGAGGCAGCTTTCATCCACCTGTGTGTTCACCTCGTGACTCGGGATCGTGTTTCCCAAACTGAAAGTGAGCTGCACATCTGAGCCGGGCTGTTCCTTTCTCCCCTCTCAGGGAAAACAAACAAACTTTTACACGGTGTTTTTCCAAGATAATTGCTAAGAACCAGGACCACACTGGCAGTGCCTGTAGAAGTTTCATTCTGCCTGTGCAAACTTGTTTGTGTGAAACTCCCTCTGATTTTTCTGCACTGGGTCTTTGCTCTCTCCATGTTAAAACTGGTTGTGCTTTGACTTCTTGAAGTCACAGAACCACCAAGGTTGGAAAAGATTCTTGGGTTGAGTCCAACCACAAACCGCCAGATCCACTGTGTCCCCAAGTACCACATCCATGTGGCTTTTGGCCACTTCCAGSCATGATGATTCCACCACTTTCAAAAGGAACACCAAGTGCTTCCCTCTGTTCCACTGCTTGTTCACTCTGTGTTCCCTGAGGGACTCAATTCATGCAGGACTCAATTCCTGTTTACTGGAGACTCTTGAACTTYTGTTGCTTAAATGAGGCCGCCACCCTCTTCTCTTTCCATTCAAGTGAAATTAAAGGTGTTCCAAGAGCTAAAATGAGCTCCAGAGTCCCTATAAATGTTTAATATCTTCCATCAGAGCCCAAATCTCTTTACAAACTTGGAAAACCTCTGCTTCCTATTTTTAATTTGCCCAGTGAAGTCGAGTGAAATGGTTACTTGCAAGTCTTGCATGGGTTTTAAATAGCACTTGAAGACAGCATTGAAGTCATTTCYCATATCACTTAGTTTGGAACTCTGATAATGTCCCGTGCTGGACAACATTTGAGTTATTGCATCRCTGTAGGATTTATTCAGCAACAACCTCAGCCTGCAAATGTTGTCTTTGCTTGATTTAGAGTGCATTTCCTGATGAATCCCTTCCTCAGGAACATTCACTCACCTATGGCAGACTGATGAGTGCCAGAAATGTTTGTGGCTGCTTTCCTGCTGCACAGCCAGTCCCTGGGAGGTTTCTCCTTTGGCATGAATGCAGCTGATGCTGTGAATTTGTCACCTGTTTGCAAAGGCACTAAAAATCCCTTATTCTCAGAGATTCGGTGATTTAACTGCAGGCAGGGCACTTGGACCAACTGCTGGGAGCTACAGGAACAGAACTGGGAGTTTCTGGTGTGGATAGATTAAAAGATGAGGATATTCACTTCTCATTGATTTTTGTGGAGTTTGCTGGTCTGAGTGTTTAAAAGAATAACAGGAGTTTGGATTGGAAGGTACCTTAAAGATCATCCAGTCGCACACCTCCCATGGCAGGGACACCTTCCACTGTCCCAGGCTGCTCCAAGCCCTGTCCAGCCTGGCCTTGGACACTGCCAGGGATCCAGGGGCAGCCACAGCTTCTCTGGGCACCCTGTGCCAGGGCCTCCCCACCCTCCCATGGAACAATTCCTTCCCAATATCCCATCCATCCCTGCCCTCTGGCACTGGGAAGCCATTCCCTGTGTCCTGTCCCTCCATCCCTTGTCCCCAGTCCCTCTCCAGCTCTCCTGGAGCCCCTTTAGGCCCTGGAAGGGGCTCTGAGCTCGCTCTGGAGCCTTCTCTTCTCCGGGTGAGCACCCCCAGCTCTCCCAGCCTGGCTCCACAGAGATACCCCAGCCCTTGGGGTATCTCTGTGCCCCCCTCTGGACTCTCCTGCAGTTCCAGGTCCTGCTGCTGTTGTTCTCCAGGGCTGGGACAGCTCTGCAGGTGGGGTCTCACCTGAGGGGCAGAGGGGCAGAATCCCCCCCTCCCCTGCTGCCCACACTGGCACCTCAGCCCAGCACAGGGGAGTTTCTAGGTACTGATGGTTGGGACATGTCCACCCTCTCACCCATCAACACCACAAATCCTTCTCCCAGGGCTGCTCCTGANCCTGCTGCACAGCCAGTCCCTGGGAGGTTTCTCCTTTGGCATGAATGCAGCTGATGCTGTGAATTTGTCACCTGTTTGCAAAGGCACTGAAAATCCCTTATTCTCAGAGATTCAGTGATTTAACTGCAGGCAGGGCACTTGGACCAACTGCTGGGAGGTACAGGAACAGAACTGGGAGTTTCTGGTGTGGATGGGTTAAAAGATGAGGATATTCAATTCTCATTGATTTTTGTGGAGTTTGCTGGACTGAGTGTTTAAAAGAATAACAGGAGTTTGGGTTGGAAGGCACCTTAAAGATCATCCAGTCCCACACCTGCCATGTTTGGGACACCTTCCACTGTCCCAGGTTGCTCCAAGCCCCATCCAGCCTGGCCTTGGGCACTGCCAGGGATCCAGGGGCAGCCACTGCTTCTCTGGGCACCCTGTGCCAGGGCCTCCCCACCTTCCCAGGGAACAATTCCTTCCCAATATCCCATCCATCCCTGCCCTCTGGCAGTGGGAAGCCATTCCCTGTGTCCTGTCCCTCCATCCCTTGTCCCCAGTCCCTCTCCAGCTCTCCTGGAGCCCCTTTAGGCCCTGGAAGGATCTCTGAGGTCTCCCTGGAGCCTTCTGTCCTGGTGAGCACCCTGATCTCTCCCAGCCTGGCTCCAGAGCAGAGGGGCTCCAGCCCTTGGAGCATCTCCAGTGGCCCCCTCTGGGCTCTCTCCAGCAGCTCCAGGTCCTGCTGCTGTTGTTCCCCAGGGCTGGGGCAGCTCTGCAGGTGGGGTCTCACCTGAGGGGCAGAGGGGCAGAATCCCTCCCTCCCCTGCTGCCCATGCTGGGGGCTCAGCCCAGCACAGGGGGGTTTCTGGGTACTCATGTTTGGGACATGTCCAGTCTCTCACCCATCAACACCACAAATCCTTCTCCCAGGGCTGCTCCTGAGCCATTCCCCACCCAGCCTGGATCTGTGCTTGGGATTGCCCCAGCCCTGGTGCACTTGGCCTTGCTGAGCTTCAGGKGATGTGTAAAAGCACAATGTGAGCTGTGCAGGTGTGAATGTCCACCACAGGGGGTTCAGTGGTCAGATTGAAGGGCAGAACTGTCCTGTTCARCTGGAGCCACATGATGCCTTTGGTTTCTGGAGCGGAGAAGAAGGCAGTGATGATAAGGCTTGGCAGGGAATTATKAATTCAGTGATGTAAGACATCAATCCTGGTGACAAATGGAGACTGAGGAGGGACGCGTTCGTCACTCAGGCTCTTGTGTACATTGGAAGTAGCTCAGTAAATCATGCCTGCTCTTCTGGCACTGCTGGTGTGTCAGGATGTTTCACTCCCATAAAAAATCTCTTGGCTTTTCAGAGAACTTCAGATTCCTGAGTGCAGCAAGTGSCAGATTTTTAAAGATGAAGAGATTGTTTGTACTCAAGGAAGAGAAGTGTGTTGGACAACCTGGGGTTTGAGATCTGTGGGAAAGGCAGYCTGGCTGGGGCTGTTCCTTGGATTCTAAAAGTTATTGAGGAAGCCAAGGCCAGCAGGGATAAGGGGGCGTGGATTGCTGATGGCTTGGTTAGAGGTGGGAGATGAAAGGGGAGTTAAAATGGTCCCCTCTTGCTCTGAGGGGGGGAGTTCACCCTGGGCTAGGCAGGATTAACTTCTGAGCTTCTCCGCATCGTTCTACAGAGATTTCACAGCAGCAGCAGTCAGAAATTATTATCTCCTGGGGTGTTCTGTGGAGCTAAGGCTCATCTCTGCCTGAGTGATGAGTGCAGCTCTGCTCTTCTGCTCAACAGGTGCARTGAAAGCTCTGTAGAAGGGCCCCAAAGGTGATTGAGGGGTTTGAGTGGCTTCCCTGTGGATAACAGCAGAAGTAAAACCTTCATTCTGTCAAAGAAATTGCATGAGGAGCTGCAGTGGAAACTTCCTGACACAAAAAAAAAAGTGAAAGCAGGGATTATTTCTCTTCCCTGTTTGGGTAGAAAATGAAACTAGTGGCTGACAGACCCCAAACAAAGCAGCTTTATGGTCAGGCTGTGGAGCTCTGTCACTGGATATTGCAAGTATTAACTTTATGTGGCTGGAGAGAGTCTTGGAAGATAAATCCTGAGGCTGTGGAGAGTTTTTCAGACTCCACCTTCCTTGGGAAGCCTTTGCTGTGTTGTGGTTGGAGGCTGGGGGATGTGATCTGTGCCTGCCATGGTCCCATGGCTTTTGGGAGGAGGTGCTGCATTAAATGAGCTTTTTGGTGTGGCTGGGAATGTCACCCACAAGTGTCACAGGCCAGCAGAAGCCTCTGCCACATTCAGTGTAACAGGGACGTGCCAAGCTTATATCAAGGATGCTCAGCCTTGTGTGGGGAGAGAATTTTATAATAAATTCTAAAGTACACCCCATGGCATTCCTGTTTCCCAAAATGTGTGAGTGCCCTGACTGCTAAGGTCATAAGGGCTGGGTGAATTCCTGAATCTAGAAAGCAGCATTCCTCTCAGATAACCTGCTGGATCACAGGGTGTTCTGGGCTGGAAGGGATCCACCAGAACCATCAGGGTCCTGCTCCCTGTGCCCTGTCTGACCTCACTGTGTCCCCCAGAACCATCAGAGTCCTGCTCCCTGTGCCCTGCCTGACCCCGCTGTGTCCCCCAGGTGACCTCCTGAGCAGCCTCCTGCAGAGCCCCAGCGCAGCCAAGCTGCTGAACCAGCCCATCCCCATCCTGGACACGGACAGCGAGTACGTGTGTTCGCTGGCACTGGAGTGCCTGGCACACCTGTTCAGCTGGATCCCCCTGTCCGCCAGCATCACCCCGTCCCTGCTCACCACCATCTTCCACTTCGCGCGCTTCGGCTGCGACACCCGCGCCCGCAAGATGTCCTCGGTCAACGGCAGCAGCCACAACTCGCTGCTGGGCCAGGAGCGCGGCCGCCTGGGCGTGCTGGCCATGGCCTGCATCAACGAACTCATGTCCAAGAACTGCGTGCCTATGGAGTTCGAGGAGTACCTGCTCCGCATGTTCCAGCAGACTTTCTACCTCCTGCAGAAGATCACCAAGGAGAACAACGCGCACACGGTGAAGAGCCGGCTCGAGGAGCTGGATGAGAGGTACGAGCGGCGGTGCCGGGGCCTGGCGCTTTCTGTGCGGGGCTCTGGGGTCAGGTTTGGGGTCACACGTGCTGTGTCTGATGGCCTTTCTTGCAGAGTTGGGAGCTGGGGCAGCCGGGCAGCGAGGTGGGTGTGTGCAGGTAAGGGCCTGCTGAGGGCTCTGTGTGCTCGGGGACCTGCTGGCCCAGGGTTGTGCTCTTTGCTGTCCCCTCCTCCCTGTCCCCGTTCGTTGCTGTTTGGCTGCGGGTCTGAGGTGGCACCAGGGCTGAACCTGTTGTTACAGAGCACAGAAAAGCCTCAGTGAGATAAAGGCACTGCAGTGTCCTCTCTGTCCCCTCTGGTCAGTGTCTGCCATTCTGCCCAAACCACCCAGACAGGGAACATGTTCTGCAACTCATAACTTGGAAGAGAACAGCAATGCCTTTCTACCCTTCATTGAGCTGTGGCCATTTCTGATTTTTTTTTTTTGTTTTCACTTTCTAAATTTATTTTTAAACAGCACCAAACACATCTTGGGGAGCTGTGTTCAGTGGTGAATAACTCCCCCTCCAAGGCTTGCTTGGCTGGAGGCAGCAGGGAAGCAGCGGCACCTTGGGAAGCTGTGCATTCCCATTTTCCAGGGTGTTACTGCCACCTTTTGTTCCCTAGGGCAGCTCCACTCTCTGATAKGAAATATTCCTACTTGTAGGGGAGAAAGTGAGACTCATCTCACTGCTGTGTGGAGTGGCTTTGCCTGGGTGGTGGCAGGGTGGTGACTGGGAGCTGCCTCTTGTCACGGGGCTGCTGACATTGGCAGTGAGGCTGTGACTCTGTGACTGTGCTGAGGATCTCACTACAGGTGCACAAGGGTGGAAGTAAATTTCCACTCAGGAAAAAAAAAACATTTAGGAAAAAAGCCGTGGGGCCATTTGTAGAGATGACTTGCACGTTTCTGCTGTCAAATTCCCCTTTTCCATGTCTTGAGATGAAGGTACAACTTTAGGATGATAAATGCAGACCAGGGAATTCTGCTTGCTCCTTTTTGTTACTGGCTTTGAGTTGTGTCGCTCTCTACCTAGAAATGAGACCTGTGGGAATGTGCCACCTTTGCCTACAAGGCACAGAGAGCCAGGAGTTCCCCTCTGGATTTCTGAAAAGCTTTCCTGGAAATGCCATATTTACTGGGTTCTTTCTTACATGACAACACCAAGCAGCCTTTGGGGGCTCCAGTGTAGGGTGTGGAACTGTGCTGGCCTGGGCAGAGCTGGTGTGACAGACCTGTTATCCACAGGGATTGTTGGTATCTGAAGATGTGAGACCCCTTTATTCATTGAGAGGTCTGAAGTAGGGATGGAACCAAGATGTTCTGAAAAAAATCTACCTGGCTTCTGGGGGACTGGAGCTTTCATTTCTCCTTATCCTCTCCATGGAAAAGGATGTGAATATTTTCCTTTTTTTGCTTAAGGGCACAGCTGTACTTTCTGTGTCCAAAACTAAAGGATTTCCTGCATGGAAGTGTCACCCTGGCAGGGACTAACAAAATCCTGAACAAAATGGGCACTGCTGAAGCCACCTCCAGCAGATGGGTGTCCTCAGAACCCGCATGCCCTGGATTCCTTCCTTGCCTTCCTCTCGCTCTGCTGGTTGTTTTTATTCTGTTAAAAAATCAGTCTGGATACTTTGGAACTGATAAACTAGTCAAGAAAAGTGTAAGTTTGAATTACCCTTTGCTTTATTTGTGTTTGGCTTTGGAGATCCCAAAATGTGGGAAGTGGCTGGGAAGGATCCAAGCAGTGGCTGGGTGGTTGGAGAAGGGGCTTTGGGGCTGGCAGAGCTGGAAGACAAGGAACAATTTCACTGGTATCGGGTCAGAGCCTGTTTAGAAAATAAAATTTAAAAGGATGAAGGAGGTGTTTGAATCGTTTTGATTTTTTTTTTCTTTCCTGGCTTTGCTTTTGAAGTGTCAGGTGTGCTCAGTGATCTCCTGTCAAATAGGCAGAGCCAAATAAAAAGGGAATTTCATCTTTTTTGCATATTCAAAGCAATGTGTGGTTTTGAAGGCTCATAACAACCCCCAGTGCTGCTGCAGCTCTGTCAGCTGCCAGTGCTGCTGCTCTTGAGGGAGTTCTTGTTAGAAAGAGTGGGGATTCCCAAAAAAAAATCCCAAAACCCCCAGAGTTTGCAGCAGTGCACGAAGGCAGTAGAGTAACACCAGGCTGTTCATGTGTATCTGAAACTGTGCTGAGCCCAACCTTTTATTTAAAGGTAGAACTTGAAGTGTTCTTGCACTCCAGAGCTCTGGGCATGTGGGAAGACTGGAATTGCTCCTGTGAGTGATGTATGTGCTGCTGCCATCCCTCCTGTGGCTGATGGAGCACTGAACTCTTTTTGTACAGAAAAATCTGGAGATGATTTTTGACCTTGCTGGATTAGGAGGTGTTTGTACTCCCCAGTGAAAGCTCGCCTCACYGTGGGCTTTGCCATTTTTCTCTGGAGAACTCTCCATGCTGCACTCCCCGAAGGTTTGGTGGGTCCCCTTTTGGGACCTGCACTTCCCACATTCCCTGAGGAATCTCATGCTTTGGAGGAAGATTTCTCTGCATAGCCCAGCTCAGTCGCAGGCCTGGGCTCAGCTCAGGAGTCCTTGGTTGGCTGACCTCCACTGCAGGAGGAATTTCCCTTTCCAGCTCTCAGCTGCCTGGCTCTCCCATCCCCTCCTGTAAATGTCCCCCTCTGTCGCTGATTCCTGCATTAACTTCTTGCTTCCAGCTGAATTCCTCAGGGCTGCAGTTCATTTCATTAACCCTGCCTCCATCAGTACCATGAGGTTGGTATTCAATTATTTCTCCAGGGTGGGGAAGGTTGTGTTTATTTGCAGGCCTGGTTAAACTCAATACTTACCTGAATATTAAAGTTGCTTTTGACTAGATTGTCTTTTCTGCTGTTTCAGGTGTTAATGGAGTGAAGGGTTGCCCATCCTGTAGGTAATTGTTGCAGGGCTTTACATTTTAATTGTTCTGCTGGTGGTTAATTGTAATTTCCTTTTGAATGAGAGGATTTTGAGTGGCTTTTTGCACTATTTCAATGCAATTGCTTTCCCTTGGGGCACCTTTGCTGTTTTTTGCTCAGTGGTTTCTCCTTTCCCTTGTAGCTACATTGAGAAGTTCACAGATTTCCTCCGTCTCTTTGTGAGCGTCCACCTCCGAAGGATCGAATCCTACTCCCAGTTCCCCGTGGTGGAATTCCTGGCCCTGTTGTTCAAATACACTTTCCATCAGGTACAGTCCCACCACTCCCTCGTTTTCCCCAGTCTACTCCATTGTCCTGTTCAGCAGGGCCAGCTTGTTTTGCATTAGTTAACCCCAAAACAGAGCATTTAACTGGTCTTACTGGCACTTCCTGGTGGTGTTGGGGACTTGGAAATGGCTTCATGTGCTTTCGGATTTAGCTGGAAAATAGAGATCACAGGTGCTTACCCTGCAACAACAACTTCTCTGATGGTTAATTTTGCTTCTGCTTTCATTTTTTCTAGTCCTTGGAATAGACAATATTGTCTGGAAAAGTCTCTCTGACTTGCTTGGTCTGTGTTTGGGGATGCTGTTCTTTGTCCTGAATCTGGGGATTGCTTGTAGCTTTTAGGTTTTGTATTAAAAAAACAAACCAAACCCTGTGGCTTTTGCTCCGTGTTAGCACTCTGTAATTCAGGCTCATGTATACATGAATAATGACAAGGAAACAGCTTTATAGTATTGTGGAATCCTGGAATGGTTTGGGT
>NW_026623402.1:1551497-1581586 GCF_030028575.1 Malurus melanocephalus
TTTCTGCTGTCAAATTCCCCTTTTCCATGTCTTGAGATGAAGGTACAACTTTAGGATGATAAATGCAGACCAGGGAATTCTGCTTGCTCCTTTTTGTTACTGGCTTTGAGTTGTGTCGCTCTCTACCTAGAAATGAGACCTGTGGGAATGTGCCACCTTTGCCTACAAGGCACAGAGAGCCAGGAGTTCCCCTCTGGATTTCTGAAAAGCTTTCCTGGAAATGCCATATTTACTGGGTTCTTTCTTACATGACAACACCAAGCAGCCTTTGGGGGCTCCAGTGTAGGGTGTGGAACTGTGCTGGCCTGGGCAGAGCTGGTGTGACAGACCTGTTATCCACAGGGATTGTTGGTATCTGAAGATGTGAGACCCCTTTATTCATTGAGAGGTCTGAAGTAGGGATGGAACCAAGATGTTCTGAAAAAAATCTACCTGGCTTCTGGGGGACTGGAGCTTTCATTTCTCCTTATCCTCTCCATGGAAAAGGATGTGAATATTTTCCTTTTTTTGCTTAAGGGCACAGCTGTACTTTCTGTGTCCAAAACTAAAGGATTTCCTGCATGGAAGTGTCACCCTGGCAGGGACTAACAAAATCCTGAACAAAATGGGCACTGCTGAAGCCACCTCCAGCAGATGGGTGTCCTCAGAACCCGCATGCCCTGGATTCCTTCCTTGCCTTCCTCTCGCTCTGCTGGTTGTTTTTATTCTGTTAAAAAATCAGTCTGGATACTTTGGAACTGATAAACTAGTCAAGAAAAGTGTAAGTTTGAATTACCCTTTGCTTTATTTGTGTTTGGCTTTGGAGATCCCAAAATGTGGGAAGTGGCTGGGAAGGATCCAAGCAGTGGCTGGGTGGTTGGAGAAGGGGCTTTGGGGCTGGCAGAGCTGGAAGACAAGGAACAATTTCACTGGTATCGGGTCAGAGCCTGTTTAGAAAATAAAATTTAAAAGGATGAAGGAGGTGTTTGAATCGTTTTGATTTTTTTTTTCTTTCCTGGCTTTGCTTTTGAAGTGTCAGGTGTGCTCAGTGATCTCCTGTCAAATAGGCAGAGCCAAATAAAAAGGGAATTTCATCTTTTTTGCATATTCAAAGCAATGTGTGGTTTTGAAGGCTCATAACAACCCCCAGTGCTGCTGCAGCTCTGTCAGCTGCCAGTGCTGCTGCTCTTGAGGGAGTTCTTGTTAGAAAGAGTGGGGATTCCCAAAAAAAAATCCCAAAACCCCCAGAGTTTGCAGCAGTGCACGAAGGCAGTAGAGTAACACCAGGCTATTCATGTATATCTGAAACTGTGCTGAGCCCAACCTTTTATTTAAAGGTAGAACTTGAAGTGTTCTTGCACTCCAGAGCTCTGGGCATGTGGGAAGACTGGAATTGCTCCTGTGAGTGATGTATGTGCTGCTGCCATCCCTCCTGTGGCTGATGGAGCACTGAACTCTTTTTGTACAGAAAAATCTGGAGATGATTTTTGACCTTGCTGGATTAGGAGGTGTTTGTACTCCCCAGTGAAAGCTCGCCTCACCGTGGGCTTTGCCATTTTTCTCTGGAGAACTCTCCATGCTGCACTCCCCGAAGGTTTGGTGGGTCCCCTTTTGGGACCTGCACTTCCCACATTCCCTGAGGAATCTCATGCTTTGGAGGAAGATTTCTCTGCATAGCCCAGCTCAGTCGCAGGCCTGGGCTCAGCTCAGGAGTCCTTGGTTGGCTGACCTCCACTGCAGGAGGAATTTCCCTTTCCAGCTCTCAGCTGCCTGGCTCTCCCATCCCCTCCTGTAAATGTCCTCCTCTATCGCTGATTCCTGCATTAACTTCTTGCTTCCAGCTGAATTCCTCAGGGCTGCAGTTCATTTCATTAACCCTGCCTCCATCAGTACCATGAGGTTGGTATTCAATTATTTCTCCAGGGTGGGGAAGGTTGTGTTTATTTGCAGGCCTGGTTAAACTCAATACTTACCTGAATATTAAAGTTGCTTTTGACTAGATTGTCTTTTCTGCTGTTTCAGGTGTTAATGGAGTGAAGGGTTGCCCATCCTGTAGGTAATTGTTGCAGGGCTTTACATTTTAATTGTTCTGCTGGTGGTTAATTGTAATTTCCTTTTGAATGAGAGGATTTTGAGTGGCTTTTTGCACTATTTCAATGCAATTGCTTTCCCTTGGGGCACCTTTGCTGTTTTTTGCTCAGTGGTTTCTCCTTTCCCTTGTAGCTACATTGAGAAGTTCACAGATTTCCTCCGTCTCTTTGTGAGCGTCCACCTCCGAAGGATCGAATCCTACTCCCAGTTCCCCGTGGTGGAATTCCTGGCCCTGTTGTTCAAATACACTTTCCATCAGGTACAGTCCCACCACTCCCTCGTTTTCCCCAGTCTACTCCATTGTCCTGTTCAGCAGGGCCAGCTTGTTTTGCATTAGTTAACCCCAAAACAGAGCATTTAACTGGTCTTACTGGCACTTCCTGGTGGTGTTGGGGACTTGGAAATGGCTTCATGTGCTTTCGGATTTAGCTGGAAAATAGAGGTCACAGGTGCTTACCCTGCAACAACAACTTCTCTGATGTTTTATTTTGCTTCTGCTTTCATTTTTTTCTAGTCCTTGGAATGGACGATATTGTCTGGAAAAGTCTCTCTGACTTGCTTGCTCTGTGTTTGAGGATGCTGTTCTTTGTCCTGAATCTGGGGATTGCTTGTAGCTTTTAGATTTTGTATTAAAAAAACCCCAAACCCTGTGGCTTTTGGTCCGTGTTAGCACTCTGTAATTCAGGCTCATGTATACATGAATAATGACAAGGAAACAGCTTTATAGTATTGTGGAATCCTGGAATGGTTTGGGTTRGAAAAGMCCYTAAAGTCCATCTCATTCCATCCCTGTCATGTTCAGGGCCACCTTCCACYACCCCAGRCTGCTCCAAACCCCAATRTCCAGCCTGSCCTTGGGCACTGCCAGGGATYCAGGGGCAGCCACAGCTTCTCTGGKCACCCTGTGCCAGGGCCTCCCCACCCTCCCAKGGARCAATTCCTTCCCARTATCCCATCCATCCCTGCCCTCTGGCACTGGGAAGCCATTCCCTGTGTCCTGTCCCTCCATCCCTTGTCCCCAGTCCCTCTCCAGCTCTCCTGGAKCCCCTTTAGGCCCTGGAATGCTGGAAGCTGGTGTAGCMAGCCTTGAGATGGGTTAATGCTGAKACCAGCCTTGTAATTCCTGGGTACAGCCCTTGTACAAAAGCTCTTGCTCATCTTTTTGACAGCTTTAAATTTCTCCAGTGATGTCCTAGAATTGTTTCAGCGAAGCAAGAAGCTCTTCCCATGGATTGAAGTGGATGTTAACTCCTGTTCTCATAGTGTGAAATCCATCTTGCCATAGCTAGTGATACTCATTGGGAATTCTGGTGTCTTGCAGCCTACACATGAAGGTTACTTTTCTTGCTTGGACATCTGGACACTCTTCTTGGACTACCTGACCAGCAAAATCAAAAGTCGCCTGGCGGACAAAGAAGCAGTGCTCAACAGGTAAGGGCTGGGGAGCTGCCAGGGTGGGACAGCAGGAATCAGGGAATGCTTTGGGTGGGAAGGACAGCAGGAATCAGGGAATGCTTTGGGTGGGAAGGGGCCTTTGAGCCCATCCAGTTCCAGTTCCATGGCAGGGACACCTTCCACTATCCCAGGTTGCTCCAAGCCTTGTACAACCTGGCCTTGGACACTTCCAGGGATCCAGGGGCAGCCACAGCTTCTCTGGGCACCCTGTGCCAGGGCCTCACCTTCCTCAAAAGGAAGAATTTTTTCCTACAGCACCAAAGAGACTTTGTGGCCACCATGGACGAGCTGTGRGAAATAAGCTACAGCAGCTCCATGTGTGGTTGAGTCCTTTCTTTTTCTAAACTCATGAAGTATAAAAAGCMTAAACCTCAATGTTTCACACTCATTCACAAGAATTCAGGCTGAGCAGGTTTGGGCAGACAAACTGTTACTTGCATATGCTGTGTGTGAACCTTGCAGGCAGGRGAAGGAAGCTTTGTAGTCTAAAATAGCACTGGAGCACATTTGAGCACAAATTAGAGGAGGAAACTACAACACAAGTTGCTTACTTCATGTTCACACAGCTCATACAACTAATTAATGAATTAGGAGATGAATTTCATTTAATTAGGATTTGAAATTTCCTCTTTAGATAGAGAATGTGTCATTGAGAAATACAGATGAGATGGGAAGTCAAAAGTTGTCCTTGCTTCCTCCTGTGTGYATTAATTACCACAGTGGGGGGCAGCTCTTCCTTGGCAGATGCTGAGCCTGAAACGGGTGAGTTTTGTTTGAGAAAAGTCTCTTKGCTGCCACTTTATAAATCTGATGGCTATCCTGGTGAGTTGTTCAGGTTTTTGAGGTTTAAAAGCACCAGAGTTCATGCCATGTTAAGTTCTGCTAAGGGCAGCACGGTGGTTCTTTCCCTTGAGCACCTTGAATAGGAGCAGTTGGTTTTTGAAAGGCAGCCTGCCATCACAACCACAAAGAAATGTGGAACTACCTTAGAGCAGACAGCTCTTCCTCTCAGCATGGGAACTGTGAGGTTTCAATTTCTCAAGAAGTAGATTTTTGGGTTTGAACTTCATGGTTTGCTTCTCCACCTGCCTGACATGAGTGTAATGCTGGTTGTCTTGGAATCACGCAGCTTGTGAGGGAGAAAATTGTAAAAAAAAGGTTTTTCTAGATCCGGATATAATAAACCATATAAAATAGTAAATACAGCTTGTGAGTGGCTTAGCTGTGCTGTTTGTCAGGGCTGCCCACCCTCAGTGACAGCTCCAGCTCCCTGAGCCGTGTGAACTCTGGCAGTGCTTWCACCACAGGGGCACACAGGAAGTTTCCCGTTCTGTGGTTTAGAAACTTTGCATTTTGTACACACTGCCACTTCTACTGCTGGAGAAGTTGCCAAATCCAAGGTTACGCCACCTTGCCCAGAGCTCTCAGCTGCCTGGCTGTGGCACAGCTGACTGTCACAGTCTGACACCCTGCTTGCATCATGCTCTGACTCTGGTGCTCTTTTTTAATGCCTATTTTTCCAGCCTGATTTCCCCTAGAAAAGAGCAGGATATTTTTATGAGACCCTAGCTGTTTTGAGAAGGAGGTTTTTAAAGGAAAAATCAAACCAAAGTTTGGTGTTGTGGCACCAGGCGAGATTGCATGTTCTGCTGCTTTTGCAGCTTGGCATTTTTTGGGGGTGATAAATGAGAAGGAGGGTCTGGGGTGCTCTGTAGCAGCTCCCAGGCCCCCAGAGCTGAAGGGATGTTTCRGTGACCTGTCTGTAGTGTTATAGTATGAGCAGGAAAGGTGCTGGCTTTATTTCAGAGGACAAGGGCCTGGATTCCATCAGAGGGAAGGAGGAACAGCAGCACAAACAGGCTCAAGGTGCCACCTGAGGCTGCACCAACTGCCCTGGTTCCTCTGCCCCTCATTCAGGGCCCAGAGAGGAGCAGCTCAGGCTGCAGGGGGCTCTTGGTGCCTCCTGTTCATGGCCACCTGCTGTTATTCCTGGCAAGCTGCTCCTGCCTTTCCTGTTTTGGACTCTGGGCTGTTCCTCTTGCTGCCAGCCCTTCCTTTCCCTTCCAGAGGCAGAGGGATTTCAGGAATTGCCTGGGCTCTTTCYCTGTAGGTACCTTGTGACCTGAAAGGAGCTGGTACCTTTAATCCCAGGAGCTGCTTGGTGTCCCTGCACTCAGGTTCACATTTTATCCATCTCTCTCTCTCCTCCACGGCTGCAGGTACGAAGATGCCTTGGTTCTGTTGCTGACAGAGGTGTTGAACCGGATCCAGTTCAGGTATAACCAGGCACAGCTGGAGGAGCTGGATGACGAGACCCTGGATGATGATGTAAGGAGCAGAGCTGCCCTAGGAGGCTGCAGGGCCACGTTAAACCTTGCACTGYTCCCACCTGGAATGGCTTTTCCAGGGCTTCTCCTGGGGAGCACAGGATCAAATCAACAGCTGCTTCTTTCCTTTGTTCTGTGTGGGGCTGGAGGTGTAAAACAGCTTTACATACTTGTCACAAAAAATCACACTGAACAGATAAAACCTTTGGGTTTAACTTGGTTCTTACTGGGGGAAAAAATTTAGATCCTTATGTTCGGATCATCAGAGGTATGAGGTGTCCATGTCTGGACTCCGTTGGAATTTAAAGTGTTTCAGTTTCATTAATTTGGAATTAATTTAATGCTTGCTTTGCAATTTAAATGCTAAAATATCTCGGAGGCAAAAGCTTGAAGCTGTGTATTGTCAGTGCATGTGTTTAAGCTTATTTCTCCTAAGGTGGTATTGGTGAAGATCATCTTTATGCTGATAAATGTCAGAGTGGGGCAGGTGGCCAAAAGGGGTGAGGCCAGAGCCCTGGAAGGGCAGGTCAGCTGTCACAAGAGGATGGGTGAAGGAASTGAGGGAATTTCATCACAAATGGGATTAGACAGATTTTAAAACTATGGGATCTTGAGGACTGGTCACATCACACCTTCTGAGCTCGATGGCAGCACCATTTCATAACCAAAATACAAATATTTCCTTTATTCATATGACACTTGTGTCATCTGGATACTCCGCTGTCCTCTTCTCCCCCTGTAAAGACCATGGAGGTGTTTGGCTGCCTCTCCATGGTGACAATAGTGCACAAATAAAGGTAGAAATTATCCAGTTGATGAAGTTGCTTTATGCTTCAGAAACAGGGTGAAAGTGATGATACTTGCAAGGCTTCAAGCTTCTGGTATAAAACTTGAGAAGGGTTTTAGTTCACTGTTTAAGGGCAAAATTAAGTCAGGACATTCTGCTTTTGATTCTGTTGYRTATTTCTTGTTCCATTTTYACCCTCTGATATTAAYGGCAGCTTTGGGATATGATGGTAGCAGGCAGCTTCTTTCTCAGTCACCTGAGCATGTGAAGTCTTTTCATGTTAATATAATTAYTTAATTCACCTGACAAGTTATTGCCACTCCTGCCCTCCCTTCTCTTGCACTGTCCCCCCAGTTTTATCAATCCTGTCTAAAATAGAATGAATTCTACATGCAAATGAGCTTGAGTGGAGTGTGCAAGTTACATTTCTCTAAGGTGCTGCTTTGGGCTGSTTTGGGATGGTTCTCCCTCCTTCCCCTCCCTTCCCAGTATCCCAGAATCTCTGTGTTGCCCTGGGAAGGGCTGTGCTCACCCCGCTGTCCCTTTGCTTTGCAGCAGCAGACGGAGTGGCAGCGGTACTTGCGCCAGAGCCTGGAGGTGGTGGCCAAAGTCATGGAGCTCCTGCCAACTCACGCCTTCTCCACCCTCGTAAGTCCTTTCCCAGGCCAAAAGTGCCATGTGGAACGAGCACCAACTGCTGGAGGGTTTTTGATAGATACCTTAGTGCCAAGAGAAGTAGGGAAATGTGGATATGGATGCAAAACTTGGCAAGGGCAGATTAGAAATTGAAGAGAAAGCCTTGTTTCCTTGGCTTTGTTGGATTTCTTGGTGTTTTGAAGAGAGTGCTGCAGTGTCTGAGTCCAACTTGGTGGACAGTCTTCAGAAATTCCCACCTCTCCAAGTGTAAACATTTGGCAGYAGCCCCTCCCTGCTGTTTATCTTGGCCCTTACCTTGGAGGCAGCACTGTGAATTGGGCAAATAAGTGTCATTATTAGGGCTTTAAGGGGAGTGGAATCTTTTTTAAATTAAAGGCTAAAGATAAAAATGCTGGAGAGGGGCCTTGGAGAATTGGCAAGCAGATCTGACATGGGTGAGTGCTTCTCTCCAGCTGCTGTTGCTACCTTTGGTGGTGTAAAGGTTGTCTGGGTTTGTAGCATCATTATGATTTTGAGGAGAAGATCTCGGGGCTGTAATTGCAGCCCAGAATTCAGAGCAGACCATGTGTTTTTAGGTGAGGGGAAAGGGAAATAACAGCAGTGGGATCTCAGTGAGTGCATTAATCCTGCTGGGAGCACTGCACAYCTCGACCTCTGAACCGTATTCCCAAGAAGCAAAGCAAACTGGGCTGCTGCAGAGGCAGGAGCTGCCTGACCTGARATGCCTTTGCAGTTGATGTTTGTGTTTAAGGAGCGAGGCAGGAGCTGCCTGTTACTCGAAGGAGTGAACAAAAGCCGAGGCTGCGGTGCAGCTTTGCTGTGAGTCAGCGGGAGGCACCAGGGAGCGGGCGTTTCGGGGAGCAGATGGATCAGATGGAGGAGAGCATGTGGCTTCCTTGGAGTAACACATTCACAGGAGGAAGGCTCTGTGGTTTTTGAAATTCCCCTCAGGCAGTTATGCAAAGACGCCGCACTGTTAATTAGGCACGGAGTGTTGGAAACTGGGTAGGGAGGGTTTTCCTGAGCCCTGCATTGTTCATTCCTTGGACTGGGGAGTGTGGRAGGCTCTCAGGCAGTTCCCAGTGCTTCTCCCTGTGCTGGTGGGTGCACTGATCAATGGCAAGTAATCAAAGCAGTGGACAGCAGCTGCCATTTCTCCATCCTGTGCTGGGCAAGGAAAGGTTGCAGCTCCTTCTGCTGGTGGGCGAGAGAGCTTACATAAATTCAACTGCTTTCACCAACAGAAATTGAATAGAGCTGTGCCAGGCTGCAAGGGTTGAAAGCTTCCTCAGCTGAAGTACAAACAGGGGCTGGCCTGTTTGCTGTCACTGCTGAGTGATGGAGCTGGGCTGGCCCTCTGTTCCCACACCGGGGTGCACAAGGGTTGTGCTGTTCATTCCCTGGGCKGTTTTCCCCATGGAATTCCAGCTGGTGCAGCCTGCATCTTGCTGGCAGAGTGCTGCTCTGCTTGCCCTCTGTACCCTGATAGAGGMACTGAGCTCAGCTTTCTGCTTACATAATTTTTTGGGAGCTTCTTTTGGAGAAAGTGATCCTTGCAGGTAAGGTGGATGTAGCACAGAGCTCCTGCACTCCAGACTCTGCCACTCCTCTCTCCCTGGCCAGGGTTGTACATCCAGCTGTACATTCCTGGTGCTGACAGGCTGTGYCCTCACTTCCCCTTGTCAGGCTGATTCCTAGGGTTAGTGGGAAAGGAGTTGCCACAGGGAAGTGCCTTCAGGGGGGTGATCTTTGTTTTCTTGACAGCTGTCAGGACCTGGGAAGTTGTGGGATGCAGGATCAGCCCAGAGCCCAACCTGCCCTTCCTCCAAATGTCTGTCTGAAGGCACTGGGGAGAAATGAGAGAGCTCTGCTCTGGCACAGCAGTCAGTAGTTGGGTGTTCCTGCCTGCCAAGCCCCAGGATCACACTCCTTTCTTCTCTTTTCCAGTTTCCTGTTCTGCAGGATAACCTGGAAGTGTACCTGGGGCTCCAGCAGTTCGTGGTCTCTTCAGGAACAGGTAATAACCAYCCTCTGACACTGTGCTCCTCCCTCTCATGATTGCAAACCCATCCTGGACCTGCTTYGGTGTTGCTTTTTCTGAATTCAGTTTATCTGAATACACGAGTGGTGTCTCGTGACTCAGTGGTTAAACTCCAACAGCAGACAGAAATCTCATAATATGATTTATTGGTGTGGTCCTTCCCTTGTTCTGGTACTTGAAATGAAGATCCCAGAGGTGTTAAGAACAGATATGCTGCACCAAATTCTGCAGCTCCTTCCTGAGAAATAAGGAAAGCAGCAGTAGTGAGATCTGCATGAGGGGAGGGTGCAGCTTGAGGTAATATTGACATTTCCTGGTGTGACCAGGAACAGAATCTGCCCCATAGCAGAATGGGTTTTTTTTTTAATAGGCAGTTCTGGGAAAAAATATTTCCAGTGTTAGGAGCCTTTCGGGCCTAAGATGAGCAATGTGTAGCAGCAGGGTGTGTTAGAAGCTGTCCTGGGGCTGGATCAGCAGCTCAGATGCAGCTCTGGATTCAGCACTGGGAGGTGGCACAGAGTTCCAGAATGGGTCKGGGTGGAAGGGACCAGAGTGAATCATCTGATCCGACCTCCCTGCTCATCCCAGAGCACGTGGGACAGGATTGTGTCTTGGTGTTCATGGCACAAAATGGACAGGCTGTTGCTGAAAGCTTAATGTGACATTAAATGCAGTCAGTGGAAAAAAAATCTGATTTTCTCTGAAAGGTGGTGGTGTTGCAGAACATGTTTGCTTTTTTGGTAAAAGCTCTGGAACATCTGGGCCCAGTTGTCCCCACTGGAGCAGCAGGAGGATTGTGTGGGTAATGGGGCTGGATTGTTTGTTGTACCTGAGAARTAAGGAGGTACACAACAAGCTTTGTCTCAGAAGGGAAGTCACAAATACCCTGTCCCAAACTGCTGCTGGATCACTGGGACTGCAGCCAGCAGAGGGWGTGTGGAAAACCACCTTCTCCAGAGCTGGGATTGCTTCTGATGGCAGCACAAAAGCAGAAAGGCTCCTGGCACCAAGATGGTGTGGAGAGAAAAGAAGATGTCAGAGGCTGAAATAGTCGGTAACACCTTTATGAGCCTTTGAAGTGGTGTCACAAGAGATGAACTTCCTTTCCAAGCTGGATGTTGCAGTGCCTTGGCCACTGCTGCCATCTGACCCACGACCCAGCACCGAGCTCATTCCAGAAGAATGCTTGTCATGGAATTAGAATAAACTTTGCATTTCCTGTCACTTTGTCCTTGGGGGAAAGGGCTGCATGGATCAGTCACAAAGCTGTAGGGTTTTCCCCTCGCATGAGCTTGATTTTCAGCCCTTAGGGTGGCTATCAGAGCATCACTGACGGGTGGCTGGGGTGTCCCTGCAGGTCACAGGCTGAACATCACAGCTGAGAACGACTGCAGGAGGCTGCACTGCTCCCTGCGGGACCTGAGCTCGCTGCTGCAGGCCGTGGGTCGCCTGGCCGAGTACTTCACGGGCGCCGTGTTCGCTGCCAGGTTCAACGATGCCCTCACCGTGGTGGAGAGGTGGGTACAGGCACCTGGCACCCCTGCAGGCTCTGTGACACACCCGGAGGGCTGCTTGCTGCCTGCCCTTGGCTGGGGTAGGTGGTGGTGGGAGGAGCTGGATGGGCAGAATTTGGGTTGTAAAGCAAAGCTGAGCCCCAGCGTGGGCAGCAGGAAAGGGGGATTGTGCCCCCTCAGATGATGAGACCCCACCTGCAGAGCTGCCCCAGCCCTGGGGAACAACAGCAGCAGGACCTGGAGCTGCTGGAGAGAGTCCAGAAGGGGCCATGGAGATGCTCCAAGGGTTGGAGCCCCTCTGCTCTGGAGCCAGACTGGGAGAGCTGGGGGTGTCCAGGCTGGAAGAGAAACAGCTCAGGGATCACCTGATCACCCCTTCCAGTGACTGAAGGAGCCAGCAGGGAAGGTGGAGAGAGACCATTTAMAAGGGCTGGGAGGGACAGGACACAGGGAATGGCTTCCCACTGCCAGAGGGCAGAAATTGCTCCCTGGGAGGGTGGTGAGGCCCTGGCACAGGGTGCCCAGAGAAGCTGTGGCTGCCCCTGGATCCCTGGCAGTGTCCAAGGCTGGGGCTTGGAGCAGCTGGGACAGTGGAAGGTTTCCCTGCCCATGGCAGGGGTGAGATGGGATGGACTTTTAAGATCCTTTCCAAGCCAAACCATTTTGGGATTCTGTGGTTCTCAGTTTACCAAATCCTCAGTGAAAGAAATAACTTACCGGAGGGATGAAATAAAATCAGTCACCTGAAAACATGGRGGGGACTTGTGTTCCAGCCTCTGAATTTGTGAGGCAATGAAATAACACGGAGTTTGGTTAGAGCTGTATCTTTCACAACTAAATCACGAAAACCTCCGTTCATGGTTGGACATCGTGATCTTAGAGCTTACAGGTCTTTTCCAACCTTGATGATCCCAATTCTTCTCTTTAATGAAAAGACCTGTGAGAGCTGAAGGGCAGACATTTTATTCTTCCTGTCCAATTAGCACACACTTAATTAGCACACAGTTACAAATGGCAGRATTCCAGGCCTTTAAACAGGTTGTGGCTTTTCATTCCTGTGCAGGAACATCTGACCTGTTCCATCTCATCCTAAACAGTGCAGCAGGCTCTGAATTATTTAAAACTAAATAKCCAAAATCTCATTTGTGTATTAGCAAAATGTCCCAGACTAGGGAACAGCACCAGATGAGTGCTGGAGCTGATTTGTACAATCCATTTGCACTGATGCCTGAATTAGGCTACMTGAAACAGGGGCTGGACAAAATTCAGAGAATCCAAAGCAGTTCTGTTCATTGCAGGGCCTTCAGGGCCATTCAGGGCAGTCCCAGCCCACCCAGGGGCTGCACCCACAATGGACAATGGCTCACGGGTTTTTCACCCTTTCTCACTTTTGTCCATTTGCACATCGGGGCTGAATCCTCCAATTGCAGCTGCAGCCAATGCAGTCAAAAACTCCAATTTGGCTCCCCCAATTCTCTGTTGTTTCCATCTCTTGGGGCCTGGCTCAGTGAGGTGTCCTTGAGTTTGGGGCTGCAGAGGAATTGTTTTGTGTAAAAATGGGAGAGCAGGAGCTGGGAACTGTCTGTGGAGTCTGGATAAAGAATTCCAGGGTTACAGATACATGATAAATACAGAAGCTGAAATCCTGAGGCATCAGCACTTCCACGTGTGTTTGCACCTCCAGGTTGGTAAAAGTGACGCTGTATGGATCCCAAATCAAACTGTACAACATCGAAACCGCTGTTCCCTCTGTGCTAAAACCTGACCTCATCGATGTGTGAGTATGGGATCCACCCAAACCGGGCACCTCTGTGGGGTGGGTGAGGATGGCATCTCCTGCATCTGGCACTCWGGCCCCTCCCTGGCAGATATCCTGGGAAACAGCCTCTCCAGCTGTTGGCAGCTCCCCAGGAAAGCCCCTCCTTTGAGCTGGTGAAACTCAAGGCTTCTGCCAGCATTGTGGACCAGTCTTTCCTCTAATGGAAGTACCCAAGTCATTTAAAGGAAAACATGTTTGTGCTGAGAAGTGCCCCTTAAATCAGCTCTGAGAGCAGACTGGGATTGTGCCCTGTGCTGGTGCTGTAAAAGCCTYGTTCTCTGCAGTGTAATTAATGAGGAAATAAGTGTTACAACAGTGATATTTTAAAGAAATGGATCCGCTGCCTAGTGTGTGGTTGATATATAAATCCAGCTGATGGATTTTTTGCTACCAAGTCAGATCTGTAGTTCAGGTAAAAGGTGTTTTTCTCAGCTGAGGGTTTCAAATACTTGTCTTCCAAGACAAACAAATGCCTTGCAGCTGTGCAAGCCTTTTCTGGGACAAACAGCTGCCTGCCATGCATGGACATTCAGTGTGAAATCTTGCTGCTGCTGCTCACAGATCACCTCTGTGTCAGCCTTTCAGGGACCTTCCCTTGCTGAAGCTGTGCAGCACAAACCTGTTTYCTGCCAGCTGCTGTTCTGTGAGCAGAATTCAAGGTTTGAACACTTGTTTGTAAGGTTTGTAATTGCACCTAGAGCAGCTCTTTGAAAGCCCCACTAGATTTCACCATGAAAGTGTGTAACTAATGGGATTTCTCCTGTTAGTCCCAAGTTAATGGYATTGAATTTTGTGCAAGTGATGTTGGTTTAATGGTTTCTTTCCTRGTTTACAATAATTTGGGAGGTGTTTTCCATGATTTGTCAGTGAAGGATTTTCATCCATTTCTGTGATGTCCTTGGAGAAATCTGAGATCCATTTCCTGATGCTCGCCCAAGAAAGCAGCACTGTCAGACATTTGGGGGACACCTCTCTGAAAGAGCCTGACTCAATGTGATAACCACACTTCATAATCACATTTTTAATAGTCAAGCTGCCAGTTGATGATAACTTCATCAGTTTGCACCYTTAGCTTTGTGGGTACAGAATCTAAAACCAAAAAGCTGTAAGGATTTTTTACCAACCAAGCTGCCAGATTTGCCTGAGAATGCCACTCTTGTGTCCCATGGTGGTGTTGCCTGTGTCCCACGGTGTCCCTTGCTGTCCCCAGCCATGCCCAGTCCCTGGCAGCCCTGCAGGCCTACGCTCACTGGCTGGCCCAGTTCTACAGCGAGGTGCACCGGCAGAACCCCGAGCAGTTCATCTCCCTGGTGTCCACGGCGCTGGAGGCCATCACACCCCTCATCAGCTCCAAGGTACTGCTGGCCCTGCCTCCCCTGGGGCAGGGAACCCACCAGGGGCTGGGCTGGGGGCTGGGGCTGTGTTCCAGAGCCACAGGAATGGTCTTGTGGAGAGTTCCCAACAGCACCGGGGCTCAGGCTGATAGGAGAATAAAGCAACTTAAAGGCTTTTAAACCCAGTCTAATGATTTTATGGCTTGAAAGCAGAGGAATCTCTCTCTCATGGTATTAAAGGAACTGACCTATGCTCTGGTTRACATATAAATCATAGAACTGTTTAGGAWAAGCTCTYTAAGGGAGTCCAGCTAATCYCAGCACTGCCAAGGCCACCACTGACCCATRTCCCCAGGTGCCACATMCACATGGCTTTTAAATCCCTTCAGGAATGAGGACTCTGTCACTGCCTTGAGCACCCTGTACCTGACCACCCTTTCCATGAAKAAACTTTCCMRKWTCCAACCTAAACCTCCCCTGGTGCAKCTTGGGGCCATTTCCTCTCCTCCTGTCCCTGTTCCATGGGAGCAGAGCCTGACCCCGACCTGGCTGCACCCCGCAGGTCCTGGCAGCTCAGTGAGCTGTCTCTGGTGGTGTGTGCTGCTGTGATGGGCATCCTGACCACCCCCACTCTGTCTCAGGTGCAGGAGAAGCTGCTGCTCTCTGCGTGCCACCTGCTGGTGTCCTTGGCCACCACGGTGCGGCCRGTGTTCCTGATCAGCATCCCAGCCGTGCAGAAGGTGTTCAACAGGATCACAGACACCTCTGCCCAGCGCCTCCCCGACAAGGTCAGTTGGCCCACRCCTGTCTCACGCTGACATCTCGGGAAGATGTGCCTCTGGGGGTGAGAGGTGGCCTCAAAAAACAACTGGACAGGCAGCAATTATCTCTGCTGTGGATATCCAGGAATTGCAGTGATGCTGTTTGTAATTAATGATGCATTTCAAGCAACAGCACAAGGAAAAAAGACAGTTGCACCTCTTAGACCTGATTCCTTTCTTGTTTGTTGACACCATCCCTGATTCTGCATTATCTTTATGGTTCAGGTGATGCCTGAAACAAGGCTCACCTGAAACAGGCCAAAGTTAAGATAATAAAAGCAGACACATTTAGTCCAATTCTACTGGTACATTGAGTACATTCAGTACCAGTAGAACTGGCTCTGTAGTTCACTGTTCAAACCAAACCATATTGGTTCTTGATAAGAAGTGGTCTGTGGTTGAGYTGGTGAATTTTGTTATGCTTAGTTGCTCTGAAAATGAAGCTAAAAATGAGAGGTAGCAGGTTAGTTACTGCCTGGATTATCTGATCACTCTTTATTGAAATAGAGTACATACTCTTTGTGTCAGGATTATTTAAATGTGAGAAACTCCAGGCAATCTTATTCCAGGTACATTCAGGGCAGATAAAGCCACCTCCTGAGGCTGCACCCAAATGGGACCCCGAGTCACGAGATCTTCCCCTTTTGTAATTCTGTCTTATGAATGTATTGGGCCCCAATTCTCCAATGACACCTTCAGGTGATGATGTGAACTCCCCCAAGCTTTCTCTCCCCAATTYCACTGTTGTTTACACATTTTGGGGCTCTGAGGCAGCTCTTCAGGCCCAGAGAGGAATTGTTTTATCTAAAGATGTGTGAACAGGAGCTTTAGTGCTGTACACTAGAGAAGTATGAGAATACAGATACGTGAAAATATAGAAGCTAAAATCCTAAGGCATCACAGACACATTGATTCTGACCTACTCAGAGTTTTTGATGAAACTTAAGTATTTGTATTGCAGAAGTGACGTAAATACTATAAATATATTCATTCCGTTTATAATACTGAAAAGCCACAGTGGGGCTGGGATATGGTTGTGCTGGCAAGGAAGCACAAAGTGCTGCACAAGTGCAGAAGCTCAGCATATAAACCAGGCAAGGAGAATGAAAGGAGAATGATCTTTGTTTTYATAAACACCAGAGATTTACTGCTGCAGGGAAGGGCTGACAGGGCTGGGAGCAGGGAGCTGCTTCCAGGCCTTAAATCCTGGAGCTTTGCTTCTCTCTCACTTTGCAGGGCTGGTAGTTTTCACTTGGGCTCACCTTGTGCTGTTGAACAGCGAGCACTGCTGAGGCATTGGACAGCCATAAAATGTCACTTTACTCTAGGCTKGTGCTAAATTAGCAAAAATTAATTTGGGGAAAAAAGGTTACAGCTTTGTCTTGTTGTTTAATGTAGCCCAGAGAAGCTGTGGCTGCACAATCCCTGGGAGTGTTCAAGGCCAGGCTGGGCTTGGAATCGCCTGGTATGGTGGAAGGTGTCCCTGCCCATGGCAGGGGGGTGGAATTAAGAGTTCTCTAAGGTCCCTTCAACCCAAACCATTCATGATCTGGTGGTTTTGCTGTCAGTCCAAGCCTGGTGCTGTCTGGGGGCTTCCTACTCCCAAATCTCATTATGGTGGGTCCCAGGAACCCAGGATTTATATCCAGCTATGTGGGTTTTTTGGGAGTTGGGATCTTTCCTCAGTGTCCAAATAGCTCATCCAGGGCCTCCCACGCATCAGACAAGCACAAAGCAGGGGCAGAATGCAACGAGCTTTAACCTCCCTTCCCAGCCCAAGCTGGTAATGACTGGTAATGACTCCTGGCAATGACTGCTGTCCCTCCCAGGCGCAGGTGCTGGTGTGCAGGGCTCTGTCCAACGTGCTGCTGCTGCCCTGGCCCAACCTGCCCGAGAGCGAGCAGCAGTGGSCCGTGCGCTCCACCAACCACGCCAGCCTCGTGTCCGCCCTCACCCGGGACTACCGRCAGCTCAAAGCCACGGCCAGCCTGCCCCAGAGGAAGGTGCAGCTGGAGGACAGTAAGTACCAGTGGGCAGTGTCATTCTGCTGATTTGCCAGTCATTATTKTAGCTGAGAAACTGTTGAGCGTACAGGGAGAACGGGAAGGGAGCAGTTTGTGTTTTCTCTCTATTTTTAGAGGCTTTTCTGCYCTATACAGGGCACTCTCACCCCGGTCACATGTAAACTCTTCCATTAAAGTGCTGTCTTCTAAGGAAGGTGGGGTCAAGGCTGGGATAAAACTTTGAATAGCATGGATTGCATCAGGAATACTGAGCAGCCCCATGCTGTAGTGTTAGGAATAGGGGCTGGAAGCAGTGTTRGTGGAGATCATGGCTATAAAAAGTGAAGGGGGAAAATAAAAATTTCTTCTGGACTTGGGAAGTACTGTAGAGGGTTTTTGTAGGAGGAATGCAAGGAAACTCCTTGCAGGAGTGCAGGGAAACATCTGTATATTTTTGGGACTGTTTTTGGGTTTGTCTTTTGGGTTTTTTATCGAGGATCACTTAAAAAATTGTTCAGAAACCTGCAGTGTTTTAGGTACCCATATGTGTGACTTTAATTTCTCTTCCTCTGTCAGCTCTGRGCAGTTTTGGCACATGCAAAAAGCRTCACCCCTCTTGTTTTGCAGCCAAGGTGATCATCCACCAGACACTGAGCGTTCTGGAAGATATTGTAGAAAGTATTTCTGGAGAATCCACCAAGTCCCGGCAGATCTGTTATCAGTCGCTGCAAGAATCCGTGCAGGTCTCACTAGCCCTCTTCCCAGCTTTCATTCATCAGTCAGGTATAACCTCAGGCCAGGGCTCGTGCTGTGAGTAGCTTTCTGAGCTCCTGCTGACACCCAGAGCAGCAGCACAGAGTTGGGGTGTGGGTGTGGAGTGGGTGGGGTTGCTGTGCCTGGGTGTGCTGGGAACCACAGCAGGGAGGGGACATCCCTGCCAGCCAGGATTGTCACAGTTTCAAAGGGGAGCTGGTCCTGAGCGTGAAAAAAGTGCTTTAAAATACCCTCTGTAGCTGTATTTGCCATTTACATTCCTGCAGATGCTTGAAAAAAAGACATTTAAATAGATGTACTCACCTATTACATTAGGTCAGATAATGTGGGATTTAGGGATTTTTTTCCTCTGAGATGGAATCAGGACTGTCACTTAGCAGCCAGTTTACATTTTGTGTCACATCACACTTCCTTGTGTTCCATTTGGAGTTGGGTGGGATTTTCTCAGTGAAGAGGGTTGAGGGGAGACAAAAGCAGTGAAATGCAGACAGGATCCCAGGCACAGCAAGGGTGCTGTGATTCCTGGGGGCTGTTGACTTCAGAACAGGCTGGCAGCCTCATCAATTGCAATTAATTGGCTATCAAAGTCTGTGTGATGAGGGAGGAGTTGAGCTGTTTGTCGTGGTTATCCAGTCTTTACTGGGATGGATGAAGGATCAGCTGGGTGCTGACCAGCTCACTGCATCACCACGTGCTCACTTCTGGAGATGGAAGGATCTTCTAGTTTCTGCCAAAAAAAAAGCTGGACTCTGTCTCTAGCACCCCGAGCTGTGGGAATGTTTTGGATTCCCTGGTGTTTCCTGTTAACCCTGTATGCCCAGTGAGCATCTGGAGCTGGGCTCAGAGCTCCCCTTGAGCTTTCTCCCAGYGCTCTGTGCAGGCAGAGCACACCGAGAGCTTGCTGGCAGTGCTGTGCTTGCTCTGAGGGGTTTCCTGCTGCCTGTGCTTGTCATCCCTGGCAGCTTTTGGGGCTGGATGAACAATCTTTAAGCCTTGGTTAAACAACTGATGGTTTCTGTTTCTGCTGTAACTTCCCAGGAGTAAATGGGGTTCCCTGAACAGGAGGAGCAAACTTCAGACTTACATAAAAGACTTAAACATAAAAGACTGATTGATGCCCTTGGATATTTCCTTAACACGTTCTTTTTGCTTTTCTCTTCCCTTAGATGTGACAGATGAGATGCTGAGCTTTTTCCTCACCCTGTTCCAAGGCCTGAGGGTGCAGATGGGAGTGCCTTTCACTGAGCAGATCATCCAGACCTTCCTCAACATGTTCACCAGGTATTGGACAGCACTGGTCACCCCTTTCTTGCCCCTCAGGATAGTTTATCTCACCAGCTGCTCACCCAGTGGGYCCCTGTCCCTAAACGGGGCTGGGGCTGTTTGCAGCCTTTGTTTCCAGACTTTTGGGCTGAATCTGAGGCAAACACTTCCCAGTCTRGAGTGACCCAGATCATGCACATCGTCCCTGCCCCCACACATTTCCCACTCTCCCACACAATTCTGGCAGTACTGGACATTGAACTGGGCTCTCACATTCCCTGCTTAGCTCCTGCCCAAGGTCTGAGGGTGTCCCTTCACTCATCCTTTGTCATCCAGGGGGTCTGTCAGTCCTCAGCCACAACCTCCCTCCTTTCTGTGGCTTCTTGCACTTGGCCTGTTTTAATTGAACATTTTAGAGGCATTTCCTGTTTCCCAGYAAATCAGGTGAGCCTGCAGACCTCTGGGAATGTTCCTAATGCCTGTTTGTGTTGCAGGGAGCAGCTGGCAGAGAGCATYCTCCACGAGGGCAGCACCGGCTGCCGTGTGGTGGAGAAATTCCTCAAGATCCTGCAGGTGGTGGTGCAGGAGCCAGGCCAGGTGTTCAAACCCTTCCTGCCCAGTGTGATCTCACTGTGCATGGAGCAGGTGTATCCCATCATTGCTGAGGTAGGGCTGGGAATGGGAACCCAGTGGGAATGGGAATGGGGAATGGGAACAGGGAACAGAAACGGGAAAGGGGAATGGGGAATGAGGAATGAGGAATGGGAACAGGCAGTGGGAATGAGGAACCAGGAACAGGGAATGGGAACGGAAAATGAGAATGTAGAATGGGAATGAGGAACGGGGAATGGGAATGGGAACAGGAACAGGAATGGGAACAGGAACAGGAATGGGAACGGGGGAAGGGGAATGGGAATGGGAAGGGGAATGGAAATGGGAGGGCATTGCTGGGGGTTGGTTGCAGTAAAGCTTTGGCTTTCCAAAAGCTGCAAGTGTCAGTCCCTGTGGGAGAGCAGTGAGTGGTACTGGAAGCGATTTGGGTGGAGGATTTTGTCAGGAATTTCAAGAAAAGCAGAATGAGGGAGGGGGTGAGAGCAGGAGGTAAAGCTCAAACTCAGCGCTGGATTCTGAGCATGATCCTACAGCTGCTGGGTTTGGTGCTCCCTGAGGAGAAATGCTTTGATGCTTGGCTGCAGAGCTCTGGGATCCAGGGGTTGGGTGGGATTCCAGCTGAGGAGCCTGCTCTGAGCTCTGTCCCCTCTSCTGCCAGCGCTCATCYCCTGATGTGAAGGCAGAGCTGTTYGAGCTGCTCTTCCGGGTCCTGCACCACAACTGGAGGTACTTCTTCAAATCCAGTGTGCTGGCCAGTGTGCAGAGGGGAGTGGCAGAGGAGCAGATGGAGAAYGAAGCCCAGTTCAGTGCCATCATGCAGGTACCTCCCCCATTCCCACCGTTATCCTKAACCTTCCCTGCAGTGCATGAAACACGGAGTCACGGAATTGTCAAGGTTGGAAAAACCCTCTGAGATGGTGTGCTGGAGCCATTTCCCAGCACTGCCAAGGCCACCACTGACCTATATCCCCAAGTGCCACATCCACATGGCTGTTAAATCACTGTAGGGATGGTGACTGCACCACTGCCCTGAGCAGCTCTGTCAGTGTCTGACCACTCTTTCCATGAAGGAATTTTCCCAATATCCAACCTAAACCTCCCCTGGCCCACCCTGAGGCCATTCCCTCTCCTCCTGTCCCTGTTCCCTGGGATCAGAGCCCGACCCCCCTGGCTGCCCCCTCCTGTCAGGGAGTTGTTCAGAGCCACAAGGTCCCCCCTGAGCCTCCTTTGCTCCAGGCTGAGCCCCTTTCCCAGCTCCCTCAGCCGCTCCTGGGGCTCCAGCCCCTTTCCCAGCTCCATTCCCTTCCCTGGACAGGCTCCAGTGACTGTCTTGCCATGAGAGGCCACGTGGGCACATGTGGGTGATGGGTTCAGATGTGTCTTGATGGAGCTTTTGCTTCCAGGAACTGCTGAAAGTGAAAGTTGCAGAGGAGTGGCCCCACTGCTGAGCTCACAAGGCRCAGTGCCATGCAGGCATGAGGATGGAATGTTAATTCCTTTGCAAGCCTCATCCTGCAATAAAAATACATTATTGACACTGACCCATTTAATCCCGAGTGTTGTGGTTGGCACTGGGGAAAGTTCTTGGAGCAGGAAAAGTTTTCCTGAGTGTGTTGGTTCACAGGGRTTTGTTGTGTTCTGTACCACGGGATCTGGTAGGGAAAGGTCAGTGGGGTGACACCTGGCAGGCTTTGGCCTGGGAAATAGAGAATCATGGAATGGTTTGGGCTGGAAGGGACCTGAAAGCCCATCCCATCCCACCCCTGCCATGGGCAAGGACACCTTCCACTGTCCCAGGCTGCTCCTTGCTCCCAACCTGGCCTTGGGCACTGCCAGGGATCCAGGGGCAGCCACAGCTTCTCTGGGCACCCTCAGGGTGCCAGGGCCTGCCCACCCTCCCAGGGAACAATTCCTTCCCAATATCCCATCCATCCCTGCCCTCTGGCAGTGGGAAGCCATTCCCTGTGTCCTGTCCCTCCATCCCTTGTCCCTCTCCAGGCTCTTGGAGCCCCGTGAGGCACTGGAAGGCAGGGACAGAGCCAGTGTGTGCACAGAGCCAGCAGCAGCCTTCTCAGGTTGGGAAATTGGAATTTGCAGGGCTAACAGACTGTGCTCCATGTGTTACTGAGGTCAGAGCTGGCCAAAGGAGTTCCCTTGCATTTCCAAACCACTTCAGCCTGCAGGTGGGAGGACTTGGAGAGAGYTGCCCCATCCTGGAGTGCCTGGAGTCCCCTCTGGAGCACATATGGAGAGGGAGCTCCTGCCCTGGATGAACTGTGTCCTGTTTCTCTCTGGCCTTCCCTTSTCTCACCACCTTCTGGTGTAAATGAAGCCCAGGCTGCTCCTTGGACAGGGCTGTCCAAGCTTCTCTTTCACCTGGAGCTGTGTAACTCTTCCAGACTCACCTGAATGCCTCAGTTGGGAAGATATTTGTATAAAAATCTCAGTTCAGGTTGGGTGACAATACTGCACTGCTTGTTTTACTCCTTGGCTCCTGCTCTGATAAAAACCCTTATTTAATGTTCTATACATGTTCCACRGGCAGTGCTTTGTGTGGGGGATATTAATAACCTGTGTGCCAGTTTCCAMCTGAGATCTGAGGCCAGAACTGGCTCAATCTTGATCAGATCTGGGTCATTTTTGTCCATTTGACCATAAATGGGGCATGTRGGAGAATAAACTCTTCCGTTCACGATGCCTTGAAGAGGAGCTGTTAAAATCCTGTGCCTGTCTGTACAGAGCTGACCCCTGTACAGTATTTTCGTGGTGTTCAGGTGGAAAAGTTGTTTGATCCCACACTGGGCAGCCCTGCCAGACCAGTTCAGGGTCCAGCAGGTTTTGTTCTGGGCTCTCCAYTGCTTTGGTCATGTCCAGCACAGGCTGTCAGGGCCCATTCCCAAATTCTAATTCAGGGCAGTGATGTCTGCTTTGGCTTCTGCAAATCTGATGGAAGAAATAAGATCAATTTTAGGGTGTGCAGACATACCTCTAATATAGAAAATTTGTTTGAAAACAAACTCATATTCTATACTCAACTGAAAAACAGTGTAAGTATTTGTTAGGGTTGGAAAAATTAAGAAAATATCTTTGAGGAAGCACCAGCAATTGGGAATTGTGCAGTCTTTTAAAAACAGTTATACACACCCAAATCAGTGTCTGTCCTGTAATAAAATTAAAAATACTTCACTATTTTTGCCATTTCAGTGGCAGAATTTATATTCATGATCATATCTTTTGCTAGCTTGCTGCACTGAGGCTCCCAGGGGTTTATCCTGCTGCCAGGGTGCAAATGCTGTTGTTTTGCCTGGCAGGGCTGATGTTTGTGGTGTTTGCCATCCCCTCTGACTGTGCTTTTTTGGCAGGCATTTGGCCAGTCCTTCCTGCAGCCTGACATTCACCTGTTCAAGCAGAACCTCTTCTACCTGGAGACGCTGAACACAAAGCAGAAGCTCTACCACAAGGTGGGTCCTGCCTGACCCTGAGCTCTCTGTGCATGGCAGGAGGTGGGAGCTGTCCTGGGGAGGTTTTACACTGCTCAGAAAGCCAGCTCAGGATTGGGGGGGTTTGTGCCACAGCCTTGGAGTGGTTGGAATGGCGTCACCATCTCCCTGATACTGGGAACGGGAGGGATTCCAGCTGCAAGGCAGCCAAAGGCTGGAAGTGTTCACTCTGACAGGGACAGCAGAGAACACACAGGGACAGCAAGATTTGTCTGGGGAAGCAAGAATTGTGATCATCAGTGGGACAGAGCCCCTCCAGCATTCCCACCTGGGCCGCTGCAGGTGTCCAACATTCCCAGGTCACTGCCAGTGTGAGTCTCCATCTCTCCTGCACCCATCCTCCAGGCCCTCTCATCTGCCACTGTTAGCTGCTGCCATGAGGGATGACAGCTGGRATCCAGGGAATCTGATCAGCCTGGGAAAGCAGAGCTTCCAGTTGCTCATCTGTGGTCACAACTGAGGGACAGCCCTTAACATTCACAGGTGCCTGGAGCAGAATTTTAGGTACCTGGTCACATTCTCTGGCTCCCTGGAGCATTGTGCAGGGCTACACCTGACTTGAGATGGAATGGGATTTGCCAGTGCTTAAACTTGGGTCAGAGCATGGAATCACGGAATGGTTTGGGCTAGAAGGGACTTAATTGGTTTGACCTGCCTGCCATGGCAGGGACACCTTCCACTGTCCCAGGCTGCTCCAAGCCCCAATGTCCAACCTGGCCTTGGACACTGCCAGGGATCCAGGGGCAGCCACAGCTTCTCTGGGCACCCTGTGCCAGGGCCTGACCACCCTCCCAGGGAACAATTCTTTCCCAATATCCCATCCATCCCTGCCCTCTGGCTGTGGAAAGCCATTGCCCCATTATCCAAAGTTCCTCTCCATCTCTCTTGGAGCCTCTTTAGACACTGTAAGGGGCTCCAAGGTCTCTCTGAAGCCCCAAACCATGAGGTAAGTGTGGCCAAATTCAATGTTACCTTTCAAGCCAATACTATTTGAGCTTATTTTAGCAATTTTTGATCTGGCTTAGTTTAGAAAATCATCTCAGTGCTCACCAGAGTTTGTAAACACGGCCGTAGCCATGGCTGCTCTGCCTTGCTGGATTTGTCCTTCTGTGGGGTGAGTGAAGTCCCCTAACCCCGTGCCCCTCTCCCTGTGCAGAAGATCTTCAGGACCACGATGCTGTTCCAGTTTGTGAACGTGCTGCTGCAGGTGCTGGTGCACAAATCCCACGACCTGCTGCAGGAGGAGATCGGCATCGCCACCTACAACATGGCCTCGGTGGACTTCGACGGCTTCTACTCCGCCTTCCTGCCCGAGTTCCTGGCCAGCTGTGATGGCATCGACTCCAACCAGAAGAACGTGCTGGGCAGGAACTTCAAAATGGACAGGGTGAGGAGGGGAGCTGCAGCAGGGCAGGATTCCTGGCATGCACAGTCCCTCCCTCCCCACAGCAGGCAGCAGGCTCCAGGCAGTACCTTTTGTTCCCAGCACTTCCAATCCCCAGCCAAGGATTTCTCACTGCAGGTAGCAGAGCTGCCATCTCCTCCCTCAGGCTGCAGGATGCTGTGGGAGTGTGGGAATGTGTTTCCTGGAGGAAGTTTCTGTTGGGTTAGRCTGACATTTTGCAGAGTGGGATGCTCAGGTCCTTGCCTGAATCTCATTCCAGCTGCTGGCCAGGTGTTTGAGGGTTACAGTAAGGACWACAGCAGAGGCTCACAATTCCTGCAAACCCCTCGTGTGTGGGAAGGAGATGGGTGTGATAGCATGGCACAGCAGCAGGTTCTGCTTTCCATCTATTGAGGGGTGTCCACTGAGCGCTTCCTCTCCTGGCGGAGGTGATGGGGATTTGAGACCAAGGGTGAGCGTAGGAATGGAGCCCTGGGAGAATTGCTTGGCTCTGGAAGGCAACTGCTCTTCAGGAACATTAAACCTTGGTACAGAATGTGTGACACCCAGGAGCCTTGGCAGGAGGGCATCAAGGAATTAGTGCTGATCTGCTCTGGAGCCAGGCTGGGAGAGCTGGGGGTGCTCAGCTGGAGAAGAGAAGGATCCAAGGAGAGCTCAGAGCCCCTTCCAGGGCCTAAAGGAGCTCCAGGAGAGCTGGAGAGGGACTGGGGACAAGGGATGGAGGGACAGGACACAGGGAATGGCTTCCACTGCCAGAGGGCAGGGATGGATGGGATATTGGGAAGGAATTGTTCCCTGGGAGGGTGGGSAGGCCCTGGCACAGGGTGCCCGGAGAAGCTGTGGCTGCCCYTGGATCCCTGGMAGTGYCCAAGGCCAGGCTGGATGGGGCTTGGAGCAGCCTGGGAYAGTGGAAGGTGTCCCTGTCCATGATAGGGGATGGCATTGGATGAGCTTTAAGGTCCTTCCCAGCCCACACTATTCTAGGATTCCATGACCATTCCTGTCGTGCCCAGCGGCACGATGAGGAGCCAGAGCCAGGAGCAGAGCCTGGATGCCTGCATGGAACAGCTCTGCTCCACAAACACGAGTTCCCTGGGCTCAGGCTGAGTCAGAATGGATCTGCCCATGTGTGAGCACCCTCGGGCTGTTTGCCCCTCTCGGTTCCTCTCTGTTCCCCGCTGTCACTCTGCTCTCAGCAGTCGTTTTCTGCTCCCTTGCAGGACCTGCCCTCGTTCACAGTTGTTTTCTCCCTTGCAGGACCTGCCCTCGTTCACGCAGAACGTGCACAGGCTGGTGAACGACCTGCGCTATTACAGACTGTGCAACGACAGCCTGCCCCCCGGGACTGTGAAGTTATAGTGACTGCCCTGGACTGCTGCCATTCCCGAGGGAAGGGCTCCGCGTTCGGTTTGCCACCGCCCCCTCCGCTCCCGGTCCCGGGCTGTGCCGGCGCTGCGGGCCGGGGTCCCGCCCGTGCCACGCCCTGGGCTCAGCACGCAGCACCACAGCTTCCTTTGAGTTCGCCCTCCCCGCCCCGAGGCCGCAGCTGGAGCCGGCAGGATGTGTCTTAACGCCCAGCCCGGGRCAATCCCTGGCCCCGGGCTTTCCCTCTGCTCCCGTAGCACTTTGTTGCATCTGGAGGTGTCTGGAGAGATCATGTCCGTATCAAACGCGAGGCAGAAGCGCCAAAGACCACTTCAGACATTCGTACCTTCGTGTCATTCCACCTTCCTGCCCTGCCCAGCTCTCGGAGGAGGAGTCTCCTGASTGTTGGGACTGGTTTGGCACTTCTGTCACTCCCTTTGTTTTTAAATTGCCTTGAAAACCTCCCCGATGTTGGCGGGGATTTAGAGACTTTTTTTGGTTTTTTTTAAACGTTTTCTCATCATTCCATTGTGATACTAAAACAACATGCTTAATGGGAATAAAGTGCTTACTTTGTTGTTTTAAATAACTGGGGACCRGCTTAGCTTCCCTCTAGGTCATTCTGTAAACGAACACGATTTGAGATCCACAGCTTTTCCCAGGATCAGGAATGAGAAGCAGCCAGCAAGGATCCCAACAAGTCCAGCAGCTCCTGGAGGGTGCAGATYGGTGGTGGTTTCTTCCTCTGCTGTCTCCTCATGGTTTTCCCCGGGTATTTTCTGTCATATGTTGTGGTGATCTGTTCATTCCCTCCACACTGTTGTCTGAATCRATCATGAAGTGCCTGCAGGAAGCAATCCCACATTCCCAGCTGGAAGCTGAACTTCATCCAGGGCCAGGGACCCAGTGGTGCCCAGAGCTCCCAGCCCTGGCTCTGGCAGGGGCTCTGGTTCCCCATTCCCTGTGCCATGGACAGGCAGGGAGGAAAGGAGGAGATAGGGATCCATCCCARCCCTCACAGGCTGTTATTTGTCGTGTGTGCATCCAGGATACTCCTCAGCCCTTCAAAACAGCACCAATTTGGGGAAAAGGCTCAAAGCAACCAGGCTTTTCCATGAACTTGTCAATCTGCTCTCCCAGGAGGAGTCTCTGGAGTTTGGGATGCATGAGAAGCTCCGTAAAGGATGATTTCTCAGCCTGGGCTTGGAGAAGTGACCTGAGGGGCTCCCACCTGGGCAGTTCCTCTGCCCCCAKGGCCTTGCACCCCTTCCCCAGCACCCACTACGTGTCCAGGGCAGGTCTGCATCCCACAGGAGGGGCACTGCCCCGGCTGCTCCCCACTCTGGCCCTTCCCAGGGCTGGGGGATCCCCTGTGCCCATCTCAGCCTGGCAGGGGCTAACGCAGCCTCTCTGCGCCTGGAAAATCGAGGGCAAACAAAGCACGAGGCCGGTTTGGTTCCCGGCAGGGTCTGGCACCCGTGGGATGGCTGCGGTTGTGCTCCCACCCTGGCAGGGCTGGGCACTCCCAGATGGGATGTTCGGAGTCGGGACGCGCCGTGCTGGGATGCTCTGGACCGGGAGGATGCTCCGTCCCGGGATAGCCCGAGCAGGAGCGGCCCCGGCGGCTGCTTTAAGGGGAGGGACGGAAGCCTGAGCCGTCCCCGGGACGGGGCCCTTTAAAGCCTCCGCGGAGCGGCCGAGCGCGGGTCCGAGCGCCGGGGCCGCCATGGGCTCGCTGGGGCGCTGCCTGGCCCGGAGGCTCCCGCGGGGGCAGCCGGGCCTGAGCCCCCCCGGGCCCCGCTGCTACGGCTCCGGTGAGACACGGCCCCGTCCCTGTCCYGCCCCCGGGCACCCTGTCCCCACCCCTGCTCCAGAGGACCCGGCTCCCATCCCTGGGGGCCTTCAGCCCCTGCCCCGTCCTGTCTCTGGGCACCCTTTCCTCACCTCTGTCTTACCCCTGGGGACCCTGTCCCCATCCCCACCCTGTCCCCGTCCCTCTGCCTGTCCTGCCCCTCAGTGCTCCTGTCCCATCCTGTCCCCATGGTGCCCGGTGCCCCATCCCCTCCCGCTCCCCCAGCGCCCTTGTCCCTCCATCCCGGCCGGGTGGCGGCTCCGGGGCTCCTTCAGCCCTCTGTGGGGTGAGCCGGTGCCAGGGGCTGCTGTCCCCTGCCCCGTGTGCCGGGATGGGGCAGCGGCCCGAGCTGGCGCTCCCTGAGTGTCCCGAGGGATTTCGTGTCCCCAGGGCTGTGTTGGGGGGACGCCTGGGAGGACAGGGCAGGGTCCTGGCAAAGCCCCGCTCAGCAGTGCCGGGGAGGCGGGTGAGCTCATGGGGTCGCTTTGTCCGGCTCTGTCCCCGCCAGCCCTGCGGCCACCCGGCCTCGCAGCCCGGGACGGGTCCCCGAAGCCTGGGATTGGCAGTGCAGCGCGACAGTTTGGTGTCCTCTGTCCCTTYTCCTCCTTCCTGTCTCCTCTGTCCTTCCAGCGGACGGGATGCGCTGTCCCTTGGGGCGTTTCTGTCCCCTCCGCGGCGCAGCTGTGACAGGGCCAGGGGCGGGTGAGCCCCTGCTGTCCCACGGGTGACAGCGGCGCCGGRCCTTGCCGTCCCACGGCGCTCGATTTTCTGCTCCACCAACGGAGGGCTGTGACCAGGAGCCCTCCGGGCAGGGGAAGGACCCGGGGCCGGGCAGGAGGTGGCAGAGACATCCCTGGTTTAAAGGATGTTTCCGGGCCATAGACGTGTCCCCAGCACCCATCAGGGCTGAGAGGCACAGCTTGTCCAGGGGACATGGCCCGGGGATGGGATGGGGACWGGGATGGGGACGGGTAGCCGCTGGCGCCGAGCACAGTCCGTGGTGCCGAGGGGACAGTTTGGGGTCCTGCCCGTGTCCYGTGTCCTACCCTGAGCCGCGGTCCCCGCGCAGTCCCCGCGGCGCTGCAGGAGAAGACGCTGGTGGTGGCCAAGCCGGACGCGGTGCAGCGGCGGCTGCTCGGGGACATCATCCAGCGCTTCGAGCGCCGCGGCTTCAAACTGGTGGCCATGAAGCTGCTCCAGGTAGCCGATCCCGGCACGGAGCGCTGCTCCAGACCTGGCCCGGCGGTGCCGGAGCGGGTGTGGCCGAGGGCCACTGCCCGGTTGTCACTGTCACCGCCGCTGCCGCAGGTGGACCGGAGGCTCGTGGAGCAGCACTACGAGCAGCTGCGGCAGAAGCCCTTCTACCCCGCGCTCGTCGCCTACATGACCTCGGGGCCGGTGGTGGCCATGGTGAGGGGACAGCGCRGGGGTGCCGGGGGTGCCGGGGCCGCGGGGGCTCAGCTGTCCCTGTCCCGCAGGTGTGGGAGGGCTACAACGTGGTCCGGAGCACGCGGGCCATGGTTGGGGACAGCGGCGCCGTGGGGACCATCCGGGGCGATCTCAGCGTGCACATCACCAGGTAGGGCGGGAGCGGGGCCGGGAGCTCGCGGCGTGGCACTGTCGCCATCCCTGTCCCCTCCCAGGAACGTGGTGCACGCCAGTGACTCGGTGGAGACGGCGCAGCGGGAGATCGGCTTCTGGTTCCAGCGGGACGAGCTGGTGGCGTGGGACAGCAGGGACCGCGACAACATCTACGGGCTCTAGGGCCGGACCCGGCCTGGGCACCCCGCCCCAATAAACCCCGCTGCTCCAGCCCTGACTCCGGTCTCCTCCCTCAGRTGTCCCCAGCAGGGGCTGGGGGGCTTTGGGAAACACTCGCGACAGTAGTGGGAAGCTCTGGGAGSCACTGGGATGTCACTGGAAGGGAGATTGGGGTGATTCTGGGAAGCTCTGGGGTGCGTTGAGGTCACATCAGAGGGCACTGGGGTGATACTGGGGAGCTCTGGAAGGCACTGCGTGATCCATGGAGGGCACTGGGATGTCCCCAGAGGGCACTGGGGTGACACTGGGGAGCTCTGGAAGGCACTGCGTGATCCATGGAAGGCACTGGGATGTCCCCAGAGGGCACTGGGGTGACACTGGGGAGTGCTGGGGTTGTGCTGGGAAGCTCTGGGATGTCACCGGTCTGTCCGTGGAAGGTACTGGTTAGTACTGGGAAGCTTTGTGAGGCACTGGGATGCCCATGGGTGGCACTGGGTTTATTCTGAGGTGCATTGGGATGTCCTTGGGAGGCTCTGAGAAGCTCCGGATGTCCGTGGACTCTTCCTGGGGGGCACTGGGTTGGTCCTGGGAAGCTCTGTGAGAAACTGGGATAGTACTGGGGAGCTCTGGGCTGAACTGGGCTGTCTTTAGGGGCACTGAGGCAGCACTGGGAAGCTGGGGAAGGCACTGGGCTGTCCCTGGAGGCACTGGAGCAGCACTGGGAGGCTC
>NW_026623402.1:1583694-1593122 GCF_030028575.1 Malurus melanocephalus
TTCCCGCCGCGGCCGCTCGGTGTCGCTGTGTCCAGGATCGCTCCGTTGCCAGGTGACGGCGGCGCCGCCCGCGCAGGCGCAGTGCGCAGGAGCCCCCCCCCCCAGCATGGCGGAGGCTGCCATGGCCGCGCGGGTGCCGCCGGACGAGGACGGGGATGAGTGTCTGCCCCAGTACCGCCACCTGCTCAGCCCCGACCTGCTCGCGTGAGTGCCGGGGCTCCGGGCCCCCCCCGAGGCCGCCTCCCCGGGGCCCGCCTCTGACCTTGCTTCTGTCCCCGCAGGGGTCAGGTGGCCTTCATCACCGGCGGSGGCTCCGGCATCGGCTTCCGCATCGCCGAGATCTTCATGAGGTGCGGGAGCCCCTRCGGTGGGACCGCCGCGTCCTTCCCTCCCTCCTTCTTCGCTTCCCCCTCTTCCCTTCTTTTCCCGGACTTTTCTTCTCTTCACCCCGCTTCTCTTCTCTTCCCCCCTTCCCATCCCTTTCCCCACTGTGCACCCAGGCCCTGCAATGCCGCCATGTGAAGCCGAGGGCGGCAGAGCCCTCAGGAGGCTCCGGGGCTGCGAGTGCGGGAGCAGGGCCAGCCCTGGCTCTCCCTCTCCCCGTCCTGCGGCCTCGGAGCAGCAGCAATTCCTGCGAGGAGCGCCCCAATTCCTCCTGGTGATCCCGAGGTGCCGGTGAGGAGCCCGACCCTTCTCACCGTCCCCTTCCCCGCAGGCACGGCTGCCGGACCGTCATTGCCAGCAGGAACCTGCAGCGAGTGTCGGAGGTGAGTCCGGGCTGCGGCCAGGGAGCTGCGAGCCCTGGAATCCTTCTGCTCTCTCGGGATGGCGAGGAATGGCTCCCCAGTGCTGCCCAGTCTCCCAGCTCTGGGCACTCAAGCGGGGAGGGCAGGGTGTTTATGGGGTTGGGGGCTGCACCCACTGCGTCCCCAGCACAGCTCAGTTAACTGGACCCTGCTTTGGGCGGCTGTTCCACAATCATGATGGCTTTTTGTGGGTGAGACTGGYAGAAATGAGCTGTGGGGGAGGTTTGTCAGCAGAGCAGAGCCCAAGGCTGGGATTAAACCTCAGCCTGGAGTAGGACCAGAGTGCAGGGGTTGTGTGGGTTGAGGTGGGTTGCCTCAGCAATGCTGTGCTTTGGGGCACAGGGGAGGGTGCAAGTGTGGCTGGCTGTGGTTTCATATCCCCCCCTGTTCACATGCCAGAAGAAGCTGCAAAGCCCAACAGGTTTTTAGTCCTCAGGATTCGGAGTCTTCTGAGGCCACAGAACCTGCAGTCCTGAGCTCCTGCTGCTTGTGCACCYGTGTGTTGTTGGGGCTCAAAACCCTCTCACAGAGCCAAAAACGGAGCTTGGAGCATCCCTGACTGTTTTGTGGAGTTGCTGCTGAGCTTGTGTGTCCCCTGTGTTTGATTTGATGTGGAAAACCTCACTCTTTATGAGCCACAGAGGTGGCTTGTGACAAACGCTGAGCCGCAGAGCTGGCCTGTCTCACAGCCTCACACCTGGCTGCTCTGCCTTTGCCCTTTTGCCCACTGACTTTTTGGATCTAAAGGTTAATTRTGCTCTGGCTCGTGCCAGAAATGCCTTGCTGGGGTCCAACCTTTGTACTTGCCCTGCAGAGATGTTTCTGTGTCCATGGCAGCCCACACAGGTAACTGGGCTGAGCTAGCTGCAGCCTCAGGGCCAGCCCAGCATCCAGTTTGGCTGGGRTAACATGGAGAAAGCTTTCCCTGGCTACCCCAGGGTGCTGTCAGGCTGGAGCTGGCCATGTTTGGGCAGGTCCCTCCCCTGCCCATACTGTTTGCTTGTGCTGACAGGGATGTGGCTCCTGCCTGACTTTGTGCTCACCTGATACAAGCCTTGGTCCAGCTCCTGCTGAAGGAATGAGTCCCAGAAAGAGTCTCAGGTTTCTTTTTGTTCTTGCAGGCTTCGAAAAAGCTGGTGGCAGCCACAGGGCAGCAGTGCCTGCCTCTGTCTGTCGATGTCCGACAGCCTCAGACCATTGTGGCAGCCGTGGATGAGGCACTGAAGGAGTTCAAGAGGATTGACATCCTCATTAATGGTGAGGATTTGGGCTCCCTGCTGGGAAGGGCATTTCCCGGGAGCACAGAGGAAGCAGGGATCTATCTGTGGTGCAGGGCCATCCCTGTTTGCCTGGGTGYGGATCATCCCTGCTCCCCCTGTGCTGGCCATGCTGCTGGGCACCCAGAGCCACCAGTTATCCCTTACCAGAGCTGTTCCCCATGTGCTCTGTAGTCTACCCAGACATTATCCCTCAGCCTCCCTGTCACAGAAGCGCCCTGATCCTGCTGGATCTGTCCCAGCCCTGTCCTGACTGTCGCTGTGGTTCAGGTGCTGCAGGGAACTTCCTGTGCCCAGCCAGTGCCCTGTCCTTCAACGCCTTCAAGACTGTGATAGACATCGACACCATGGGCACCTTCAACACCTCCAAAGTGCTCTTTGAGAAGTATTTCCGGGTAAGTGGCACAGAGCCAYGGGACTCTGAGGACTGTCAAACCATGTTGTGCTCCTGGGGAGTTCAGGGAAGTGTGGAGGGCACAAGGGAATGCAGCACTTAGAGCCTCCCTGCATAGATCTGCTCTGTTCCCTTCCAGAGATCCCAGCCCTGAACTGGGGGTCCTGTCTGTCCCTTGCCCTGGGGCTTTGGGCTGCTGCAGCACCTTTCCATGCCCTGCCACCTGGAGAAGCTGTGATGTGCTGCTCTTTTCCAGCTCTGCTCCTTTCCCWTGCTCCCTGCATGTCCCACCTCTCTGCATGCCCCTGCTGGCTGCCCCAGCTCTGAGGTTGGGTGGGCAGAGCTGCCTCAGGGAGGATTTGGCAGTCCCCACGGGTTACTGTCCCTCCTAGCCCAGCTYTTCTGTCCCTCACAGGCCTGTGTGACCCTTGGTGCTGCTCCCTGCCTCAGTCCCCCTCTCCTTTCCTTCCCCAGGACCACGGCGGGGTCATCGTTAACATCACAGCGACCCTGAGCTACCGAGGGCAGGCCCTGCAGGTGCACGCTGGGGCTGCCAAGGCTGCCATAGGTATCTCAACCCTCCTTGCTGGGGCTCTGGGCCCTGTGGGGCCAGGAAAGGAGCCAGTTCTTCCCAAATACTGCTGTGGGAAGATGTCTTGGGGAGAGACAAGTGTGAATCGGTGTGGTTACTGGGATGAGGTTTCGGATGAGGTTYTTCTCTCCCCCAAGGCATTCTGCTCTCAGCCAGAGCTTCTGTGGCTTTTTCTCCCCCTCTCAAAAAGATCTCCTGCAATGGCTGTGCTCTGTGTTTCTCAGTGGTGTTGTAATCCCTCCCCAGATGCCATGACCCGTCACCTGGCTGTGGAGTGGGGACCCAACAACATCCGTGTGAACAGCCTGGCCCCCGGCCCCATCACAGGCACTGAGGGCTTCCGGCGCCTGGGTGAGGCAACCTGGGCTCCTGGCATGCCCTGGAGGGGAGTGGGAGGGACCCCTGGTGCCACACAGTTCATAGGGCATTGCTGCTGGGCACGGCTGTGCTGTGACTCGGCTGGCACCTCTGTGCATGCACCCCTGGTACCTCCCTGAGCACTGGTCTGGCAGTTTTTTGGGCTCTCTGATGCCATGATGGAAKATGCTCCCCTAAAACTCAGCCCTGCCTGATGGCTGTTGCAGTCCCTCAGTGACTGGTGGAGCCCAGGAGGCTGGGAAAGATGTGGAGCTCTTAGAATGGCTCCAGAGGAGGCCACAGAGCTGCTCCAAAGACTGGAGCCCCTCTGCTCTGGAGCCAGGCTGGGAGAGTTGGGGGTGCTCGCCTGGAGAGGAGAAGGATCCAGGGAGACCTCAGAGCCCCTTGCAGGGCCTAACAAGGCTCCAGGAGAGCTGGAGAGGGACTGGGGACAAGAGATGGAGGGACAGGACACAGGGAATGGCTTCCCACAACCAGAGGGCAGGGATGGATGGGATATTGGGAAGGAATTGTTCCCTGGGAGGGTGGGGAGGCCCCTGGATCCCTGGCAGTGCCCAAGGCCAGGCTGGACAGGGCTTGGAGCAGCCTGGGACAGTGGAAGGTGTCCCTGCCCATGGCAGGGGACAAGGGGAGATCCCTCCCAACCCCAACCATTTCAGGATTCCATGGTTCTAAAGCTCTCTGAGGTCCTGTCTTGAACTCGCTGTGTCAGTACAAAATCCCCGCTCCACTTGAGCTCCCCTCCTTTCAGTCTTCTCAGGTTTTTATGCCAGGGCTGTACCAGGATCTCATCCCAGTTCCCAGGAGCACTCAGCCAGCCCCATGGGCAGTGCAGTGCCTGGCAGGTTGTGATGATGAGCAGTCCTCCTRTGGTCCAAACTGACTCTTCCCTGTCCCTTTCAGGTGGGAAGTTTGCTGAGAAATCCGACCAGTTCTCCGTGATCCCGCTGCAGCGCGCGGGGAACAAGACTGAGATCGCACACAGCACCCTGTACCTGGCCAGCCCCCTGTCCTCCTACGTCACCGGCACCACCCTGGTCGTGGATGGTGGCAGCTGGCTCACCTCCCCCAACAGCTTCTCTGCCTTGCTGGGTATTGCCTCCTCCTCTGCTAAACTCTAGGTGACTGCATTTCCCCCTCGTGGCATGGGAGCAGGGCTGCTCAGGGAAGTGCTGCTTTTCCCTGGGGCACAGGTCAGTGAGGAGCTGCTGGGAAAGGGCTCAGCCTGGAGCAAAGGAGGCTCTGGGGGGACCTTGTGGCTCTGCACAACTCCCTGACAGGAGGGGGCAGCCGGGGGGCTCGGGCTCTGCTCCCAGGGAACAGGGACAGGAGGAGAGAGAACGGCCTCAGGCTGGGCCAGGGGAGGTTTAGGTTGGATATTGGGAAAATTTCTTCATGGAAAGAGTGGTCAGACACTGACAGAGCTGCTCAGGGCAGAGTGGAGTCCCCATCCCTGGAGGAATTTAAAAACCATGTGGATGTGGCACTTGGGGACATAGGTCAGTAGTGACCTTGGCAGTGTTGGGGGAAACAGTTGGACTCGTGTTCTTAGAGGGCTTTTCCAACCTAAATGATTCCATGATTCCCTAGGGACAGCAGCGGGTACAGTGCCCTATGGACAGTCCTAGGCATGGCTTGGGAAGAGCAGAACTTGCTGGGTTTTCCCTTTGAGCCAGGGTTGTGACATGGTGTCTGTTGGATGCTTGTCCAGACGCCTCTGAGTGTCCCTCAAAGCAAGATGATGCCCATTTTATCTATGCCCTAGCAGCAGGACTGGGCACGGAGAATCTCAAAGCCTCTTCCTTGCATGAATTCCTGCAGCCTGGCAGGGGAAGGGGTCTCCTTCCTTCCTCTCTTCCCTKCCTGTGCCCACCTGGCCTCTRTGAGCTGGGCAGRCCCCAGCAGGGCTCTGTCCCCACCTCCTCCCTCTCTTGCAGATGTCTGGGCTGCAGGAGCAAACCAACCCCACTGATGGAYGGCCTGGGACTGACCGATGGACAGATGTGACCTGGGACACTGGGGGGACATCTCCCAGAGCCACTGTCCACAGCCACAGCCTCTCCTCAGCCTCTGGTGATGGTGGTGGCACTGCCAGTGCTGTGTCTGCCTGGGGGCAGAGCTCAGGGGGTGTGGGTGGGGAAGGAGCCCAGCCCCGTCCTGTGCCATTGCTGCTCTCTGWGCTGGCATGGCTGCAGGSRCAGGGACAGCCACRGGGCTGGGATGGGCACTGTSYCTCCRAGTGCTCTCCTGGCCTCTCCCRAGCTCCAAGAAGTGCCATCCATGGATATCTGTCTTCTTAAGCCCATCTCCCCATCTCAGCCTGAGAACTGCCCAAGACCCCCAGCAGCAGCTTCTTTTTTGGGAGGGGAAGCAGCTCAGCCCAGCTGGGGTCAGGATCACCTGGTGTTGGCAGGCTCTGCCCTTGGAGGAAGAGGGAAGTGGCCTTGTCCCCTAGGGGCTCCTGGCTGTGACAGAGGGTCTGGGAGGCTGCCATGGATGCAGCTGGGATGCCACAGGAGCAGAGGTGGTGTGAGGGCAGATCCCCAATGGTCTGGCTCTGCACCGCAGCACTGTAGGTGTCCAGTGGTCTGTCCACACCCATCTGTCACACCAGTGTTACGCTGTCACCTTCCAGACACTCGAGCTGAGGGTAAACGAAGGGCTAGAACTGGAACCCAGTCCTTTCCTCCTGCTGGGCTGCTGGAGCCACACCAGGGCTGCACAGATGGCACTGCTGGAGCCAGCCCTGTCCCTGGTTGCCAGCACCCTGGGGGACACGTGGCCTCCTGCTGCTGCTGGCACTTTTTAGGCTCATCCTGAATTCATTGAAGCTTGTTCTCCCACTTCATTGTATTTTCTACTTGATTGTAGATTTGCCAGGGTTTGCTCCTTCCTCCAGGCCACAAATAAAAAACTTGCACCCGTAGCCGTGATGCTTCTCTCTGCTGCACGAGCACCAGTGCCCTGCCCGGCTGACTGGTCCTGGTGGTCTGAATGGGGCCTGAGGGAGGGGGAGAACCACTGCTCCCACTRGCAGAGCCTTGTGTGGCCCCAGCCATTGGCTCTGTTGGCACCCCAGTGYTCCAGGCCAGGGTGCTTGGGGACCTGCCACCTGCTCAGCCCCAGTGGCACTGTGAAGGCAGTTACAGCAGCAGAGGTGAGGCTGAAGTGCTGAGGGATTTGGTGAGAGGCTCAGCTCTTCAGAGAGATGGGGATGCAGTGCTTGGGCTGGGATCTGGGCAACGTCCTTTGCCCAGGCTCCTGGGAATTGGCTGCAGCCCTAGAATTCTTCCTGGATAACAGGATGTGTTTTGTCTTGGAGAAGGTACTTGTATGATGGGTGTTGGTCCTTGTTGCCCAGCTGCAGCCTTGTCTCTGACAGGCATCCCTATTCCGGGAGGCTCCGTGTTTCCCCTGTCTTGTTTAACTGTCACCAGGTGGCTTAGGCACTGTCAGGGCCATCCTGGCTCTGTGGCCACCACAGGAACAGGGAGCCGAGCTTGGCCATGTGCTTCCAGCACCAGGGGAAGGACAGAGCTCCGAGCCCAGCCTTGGCATGGCCTGGAGCTGCAGGAACCCAGGGAGGGGTGCAGAGCTGCCACTCACAGTGCCAGGCTGGCACTTCCGAAAGGCACCTTGTACCCCTGCCAGCCTCATCCAAACAGGAACCCTGGCTGCTTGGGCTGTCTGGAAACTGGGAATTGTACAGCCCAGGGAATGTTGGAGGGAGTCACTCAGGGAGAGCAGCTCTGCTCCCCTTGTGGGACTGACAGAAGAGCCCACTCCTGCCCTGCTCACCTTTGGGAATGGCTGTGATGAGGAAAAGGATTTGGAGTGGAGGTTTCCCAGCACTGGACTGACGGGACAGGGGTGACATGCTCTCCAGGGATGCTGCTCCACTCTGGCTCTCAGGCTGAGTGTGCTGGGGTATACACTGTGGCCCAACCAGGCTCCTGAGATGTCACGCACATCCATGGCCTGGGCAGTCAGTGGAGCCAGGGAGGCTCTTGCTCATCAAGTTTGCTGCTAATTACTCCCGGGGGCTGTAATTCCACCCGCTTGGCCAACTCATGGGTGTGTTGGTGGGGTCATCCCAGGGTTCCAGCAGAAACTGCCAGTGCACCGAGCCTGCAGGCTGTGAGCCCTAAACTCGGGCATTCATTAATTCATGACACAATCCCAGGTGTGTTCCAGTGCACAATCTTCCCCCCGGAGCAGTTCAGGGGTCCTGGTGCACAGTGCTGTCCTGCAGGGGCTCAGGCATCTCGCAGCACAGTTCATCTTCCCGGCGGGGTTTGGGTATCCCGGAGCCCAGTCCGTACCCGGAGGGGTTTGCGGTTCCGGTGCACGGTTCATATCTGGAGTTGTTGGGCGGTTCCGGTGCACCCCTGAGGGGTTTGGGTCCCGGAGCACGGTTTGGGTTTGGGATCCCGGAGCATGGTTTATCAGCAGGGCACGTTGGGGGTTCCCGTTCACGGTTCGTCCCGGAGCCGTTCGGGGGTCCCCACTGACGGTGCCCCCCCCACCCCGCACCGGTCCCACGTGCTCGGGCTCGGCGTGGCCCCGCCCCTCCCCGCCGGCCCCGCCCCATGTCGCGCGCGCTGGGGAGGGGGCGTGGCCCCGGCACGGGCTCGCGCCGCGGAGGGGCGGGGCGCACCGGCAGGCGAGTGACGTCACCGCCCCGGCTATTGCGGCGGCGGCCGGGCTGGATCTGCCGGTTCCCCGCGGGCGGCCCCGGAGCGGCGGCGCGGCCGGACCGCGGCTTGTTTCTCGGTGCCGCTGCCGCCTCCCCCAACCCCCGGCCACGAGCAGGACCCGCGGCCCCAGCGCTCGGAGCCGCCGCTCCCCGGGCGGGGCGGGACCGGCGGGGCCGCCCCCGGTGTCGGCGGGCGGGGCCGGCGCTCCTCGCACAAAGCCGTGAGTGCCGGGGAGACCGCACCGGCACCGGCACCGCCCCGATGTGAGCGGGGCATGGCCGCGGGGCATGGCCCGGGGCGGGCGGCGGCGGGCGCGGAGCGCCGGCGGTGAAGATGGAGCCGCGTCCGCCTGGGACCGAGCCCCCGCTGCCCCGGGGGCCGGGACCGGGACCCGAGCCGGAGCCGGAGCTGGAACCGGAACCGGAGCCGCAGCTGGACCTGGAACCCGAGCCGGACCTGGATTTGGACCCGGAGCCGGAGCCGGACCTAGAACCGGAGGTGGACCTGGAACCGGAGCCGGAGCTGGACCTAGAACCCAAGCTGGATCTGGAGCCGGAGCTGGACCTAGAACCCAAGCTGGATCTGGAGCCGGAGCTGGACCTAGAACCCAAGCTGGATCTGGAACCGGAGCCGGAGCTGGAACAGGAGGCGGACCCGGAGCGGGATCCGGAGCTGGACCCGGACCCAGAGCTGGAGCTGGACCTCTGGGCACTTGAGCCCGCCGCTCCCGGCGCGGGGCCGCCGCCCTGGGGCCCGGGGGACGCGGGGGGCAGCCCGGGCCCGGGGGTCCCCGCCGAGCCCCCGCCGGAGGAGGAGCCGCGCCTCCGCCCGGTCTTCGACGCCCTGGACCGGGACGGCGACGGCTTCGTGCGCGTGGAGGAGTTCGTGCAGTTCGCCACGGCCTACGGCGCCGAGCAGGTGAGCGCCGGGCCGGGCATCGCCGCCCTGCCCCGCCGGCCCCCCGGGCCCCCCGGCGCTGCGCACAGGCCGGCGGCGGCTCCGGGCCGGGCGGTGTCACCCCGCGGTGTCCGGTGGCTGCGCCGCCCAAGGGTGATGCTGATGGTGGCTCCTGTCCGGGCTCCGGCCCTTGGAGGGCCGTCAGTGTCCGCAAGGGCAGCGCCGGCCCGGCTGAAGGGCATGGTGGGTCCGAGTGGCTCCCCCGCCCCTCCCGCGCCCGGGGAAACCGGCGCTGCCGTGCTCCCGGTGCCGATCGCTGGGAACAGCATCGTGGCAGGGCCGCGGGAGCCGGCAGCCCCCTCTTTGTTCTCCATCACCGACGCCTCG